>NC_083446.1:11309067-11319159 GCF_020745735.1 Hemiscyllium ocellatum
GGACTATAGGGACAGAGGGAGGGAGGGACGGGGAGGACTATAGGGAGAGGAGGAGGAGGGAGAGGGATGGGGGAGGGAGGAACAGCGAAGGACTATTGTGAGAGAGGGAGGGAGGGAGAGGGAGTGTGGGAGTCAGAATGAGGGGGTAGAGAGAGGGAGTGTATGTGGCAGACAGAGAGAATAATTGTTGGTATGTGGGTGGAGCAGTGCGGGAGGATGGACAGACCGAGGAGAGAGGAGAGAAAGAGATGGAGGCAGAATGAGTGAATGAGGGAGGGAAGGCTTGAGGGAGAGGCACTGGGAGTGGGAGATGGGAGGCAGTGAGGGTGTTTCAATGAGAGGGCAGTATTTCTGTTAGTGAGCAGAGAGCACTCTGGGAACTGTACCCTCTCTCTGCATGAAGTTCTCCCTCGGCCTGAATCTCTCCCCTCTCTCTCTCTCGGCCTGAATCTCTCCTCCTCTCTCTCTCTCTCTCGGCCTGAATCTCTCCTCCTCTCTCTCTCTCTCTCGGCCTGAATCTCTCCCCTCTCTGCTTCTTCTGCAGCTTTCAATGTCACCATAAAGAGTGACCGACAGGGGACCTGCCTGGGATCCCAGTTGATCCATGCCTGTGTGGGTTACTGTGAATCCAGTGCGTTTCCCTCCAAGTCCTCCGTATTGCTGGCCAGTGAGTTCAAACACAACATCACCTCGGTATCACAGTGCTGCACCATCAGTAAGATGCTAAAGGTCAGTGCATTAACACACTCACTGTACCCTTCTCCTTCCCCTGTGACCTGTGATCTCTTACCCTCTCAGATTCTCTCTCTCTCCCTCTCCAGCGTTGTCTCACTTTCTCATTCCCTTCCTCCATATCCCTCTTCAGCCCACTCTCTCTCTTTCTCTCCATCCTGCATATCAGTCAGTCTTTCCTTTTCTATCTTCACTCTCATTTTCTCTCTCCTTCCCATTCTCTAACCGTACCTCTCCCTCCATCTCTTTCTGTATCCTTCTATCTCTCATTTGCTATAAAGCAGAGGTTGACACACCTCTCCCTCCCCACCTCCCGCCACCTGAGAAATAAGACTGAAACACCTCCCCCTTTAATAAGACTATAGCAGCACCTCCCCCTGTAATCTCCCCTTGTAATCTCCCCCTGTGATCTGCTTTTCAGCAACTTCTAGTGGTTAAAGAAAATAAATCCCTGGCATTTGCTTTAAAAATCAACAAGTAATTTATTTATCCAATTAACTAAACTATTAACAAAGCAAATAAATCCCTTCCAACTACTAACAATTCCTGAATAAAGCAAGATTCCAAATGGTGTGCTGTTCCAATAAATACGAGTCCCACTCGTATACAGGAAAACGAGAGTTTAGTCTATCAAAATTGCAGCCAGATTATGTGTTGTTCTGGAATGTTGTTGTGCTTTCTTCCATCAGGAATGTTTTTTTATATTTCTGTAGTTGGTAATGTTGTTATTTTGATGGAGCTTTCTCTCACAAATGGATGACTGTCAGATCCAATCTCTCTCAGGAGAGGCGAGGGTCATTCACTCTAGTGGTCTACAGCCTACTCTGTCTGTACGTCCCCTTCTTTTATACCCTTGATGACATATAAATATTCCTTACATAGGATTGGTTATCTGTTGTCAAACCCATCAGATATAAATTTAATAGGGTATTTCGGTAGCTCAGTGCCTGGTTCAAATTGATTGGCTAAACTCAAAAGTATGTTGTCTTGGTTAAAAACTGATGCTTGGTCTGCTAACTGTCCAGCCTTTCAATACAAACATTTCAGTTCGGGCTCTCTGTATCCTCGCAAATGTTCAAGCTGCTGCTCACAGGCATCCATTTTAATCTCTCAGCACAGAAAAAAAAACACCATCTTTTAAAGGGACCACGCAATGTTTTCCCCCACCAACCTCCGCGTACTTTACAATTTTGCAAACACCAAATTCTAACAATAACTCTACCCTACTTTACAACATACTCCCTCCCTCCCTCCCATATCTATACCTCTGTCCACATGCACCTCTCTTTTCTTTCTCACTCTCCCTCACTCCTCTGTTCACAGGTCACACTCGCTCCCTTCTCTGTTGGTGCCTCTCTTCTCTCTTCCCTCCCGATATCTGTCTCTCAATCAGCACCTTCTGTGGTTTCTGCTTTGTCCCACTGCTCTCTATCTAATTCTCCCCTCTCTCCTCTATATCTTTCACTCACCATGAGTCTCTCTTGTTCTCTCTATCAATCTAACCTTCTCCCACACCTCATCTCTCCCTCTATCTGAGCCTGTCCCTATCCCCCCTCTCCCCACGTGTCTCTCCCTCTATCTATCCCTGTCCCTATCCCCCCTCTCCCCACGTGTCTCTCCCTCTATCTATCCCTGTCCCTATCCCCCCTCTCCCCACGTGTCTCTCCCTCTATCTGACCCTGACCCTATCCCCCCTCCCCTTTGTCACTTCCTCTATCTAACACTGTCCCTCCCTCTCTCTCCCCCCTGTATCTCTCCCTCTATCTAACCCTGTCCCTCCCTCTCTCTCCCCCCTGTATCTCTCCCTCTATCTGACCCTGTCCCTCCCCTCTCTCTCTCCCCTGTATCTCTCCCTCTATCTAACCCTGTCCCTCCCCTCTCTCTCCCCCCCTGTATCTTTCCCTCTATCTAATCCTGTCCCTCCCTCCCTCTCTCCCCCCTGTATCTCTAACCCTGTCCTTCCCTCTCTCTCCTCTGTATCTCTCCCTCTGTCTAACCCTGTCCCTCCTGCTCCCTCTCCCCTGTGTCTCTCCCTCTACCTACCCCTGTCCCTATCACCCCTCTCTCTCCTGTGTCTCTCCCTCTATCTACCCCTGTCCCTATCACCCCCCTCTCCCCTGTCTCTCCCTCTATTTAACCCTGTCTCTCCCCCTCTCTCCCCTGTGTCTCTCCCTCTGTCTAACCCTATCCCTCCCTCTCTCTCCCCTGTATCTCTCCCTCTGTCTAACCCTGTCCGTCCCTCTCTCTCCCCTGTATCTCTCCCTCTGTCTAACCCTGTCCGTCCCTCTCTCTCCCCTGTATCTCTCCCTCTGTCTAACCCTGTCCGTCCCTCTCTCTCCCCTGTATCTCTCCCTCTGTCTAACCCTGTCCGTCCCTCTCTCTCCCCTGTATCTCTCCCTCTGTCTAACCCTGTCCGTCCCTCTCTCTCCCCTGTATCTCTCCCTCTGTCTAACACTGTCCCTCCCTCTCTCTCCCCTCTTTATCTCTCCCTCCATCTGACCCTGTCCCTCCCCCTCTCTCTCTCCCCTGTATCTCTCCCTCTATCTGACCCAGCTCCTTCCCCTCTCTCCCCTGTCTCTCTCCCTCTATCTAACCCTGACCCTCCCCCTCTCTCTCCTCGTGTCTCTCCCTCTATCTAAACCGTATTCCTCCCCCTCTTTCTACCCCCTGTATCTGTCCCTCTATCTCCCTCTCTCTCCCCTCTGTCTCTCTCCCTCTATCTAACCCTGTAACTCTCCCTCTCTCTCCCCCTTGTGTCTCTCCCTCTATCTAACCCTGTCCCTCGCCATTTCTCTCCCCTGCGTCTCTCCGTCTCACCCCACCTCCACTGCATCTCTCTAACCCTCCCTCTCACCCCTGCATCCCTCCATCACACCCCCTCTCTCCTCTGTGTCTCTCCCTCTCCCCTGCATCTCTCCATCTCACCCCTCTCTCTCTCTCTCTCCCCTGCGATCTCCATCTCACCCCTCCCTCTCCCCTTCGTCTCTCCAATTCACCCCTCTCTCTCTCTCCCCTTCGTCTCTCTCTCTCTCTCTCTCCCCTGCGTCTCTCCCTCTCACCCCCTCTCTCTCTCTCTCTCCCCTGCGTCTCTCCCTCTCACCCCCTCTCTCTCTCTCTCTCCCCTTCGTCTCTCTCTCTCTCTCTCTCCCCTGCGTCTCTCCCTCTCACCCCCTCTCTCTCTCTCTCTCCCCTGCGTCTCTCCCTCTCACCCCCTCTCTCTCTCTCTCTCCCCTTCGTCTCTCCCTCACCCCCTCTCTCTCCCTCTCCCCTGCGTCTCTCCCTCTCAACCCCCTCTCTCTCCCCCCTGCGTCTCTCCCTCTCACCCCCTCTCTCTCTCCCCCCTGCTTCTCTCCATCTCACCCCCTCTCTCTCTCCCCCCTGCGTCTCTCCATCTCACCCCCTCTCTCTCTCCCCCCTGCGTCTCTCCCTCTCACCCCCTCTCTCTCTCTCCCCCCTGCGTCTCTCCCTCTCACCCCCTCTCTCTCTCTCCCCCCTGCGTCTTTCCCTCTCAACCCCTCTCTCTCTCCCCCCTGCGTCTCTCCCTCTCACCCCCTCTCTCTCTCCCCCCTGCGTCTCTCCCTCTCACCCCCTCTCTCTCTCTCCCCCCTGCGTCTCTCCCTCTCACCCC
Organism: Hemiscyllium ocellatum; assembly: GCF_020745735.1. Taxonomy (NCBI): domain Eukaryota; kingdom Metazoa; phylum Chordata; class Chondrichthyes; order Orectolobiformes; family Hemiscylliidae; genus Hemiscyllium; species Hemiscyllium ocellatum. The sequence goes on from NC_083446.1 coordinate 11,313,428, forward strand.
CTCTCTCTCTCCCCCCTGCGTCTCTCCCTCTCACCCACTCTCTCTCTCCCCCCTGCGTCTCTCCCTCTCACCCCTCTCTCTCTCTCCCCCCTGCGTCTCTCCCTCTCACCCCCTCTCTCTCTCCCCCCTGCGTCTCTCCCTCTCACCCCCTCTCTCTCTCTCTCCCCCCTGCGTCTCTCCCTCTCACCCCCTCTCTCTCTCTCCCCCCTGCGTCTCTCCCTCTCACCCCCCTCTCTCTCTCTCCCCCCTGCGTCTCTCCCTCTCACCCCCCTCTCTCTCTCTCCCCCCCTGCGTCTCTCCCTCTCACCCCCTCTCTCTCTCCCCCCTGCGTCTCTCCCTCTCACCCACTCTCTCTCTCCCCCCTGCGTCTCTCCCTCTCACCCCCTCTCTCTCTCCCACCCCCTCTCTCTCCCCCCTGCGTCTCTCCCTCTCACCCACTCTCTCTCTCCCCCCTGCGTCTCTCCCTCTCACCCCCTCTCTCTCTCCCACCCCCTCTCTCTCTCCCCTGCGTCTCTCCCTCTCAACCCCCTCTCTCTCCCCCCTGCGTCTCTCCCTCTCACCCCCTCTCTCTCTCTCCCCCCTGCGTCTCTCCCTCTCACCCCCCCTCTCTCCCTTGCGTCTCTCCACCTCATCCGTCTATTTCCCCTGCATATCTCCATGTAACCCCCCCCCCCTCTCTCTCTCCCCTGCATCTATCTGACGCTCTCCCTCTCTCTCCTGCATCGCTCTAACACACACTCTATCTGAACCCCTCTCCCCCAAACCCCTTCCCTCTCCCCTGTATCTCCCTGATCCCCTCTCTCTCCCTCCCCCCTTTCTCTCTCTCCCCCCTGTATCTCTCCCTGTCAGCCCCCTCTCCCCTCTCCTTGCTGGACGAGGTTGTGACAGAGCTCCCTGCTTGTCTTTTCCAGGTCAGGGTCAGCCTGTTCTGTGGCTCTCGCCGGGAGGACATTGAGATTTTCTCGGCTGGGTCCTGTCGCTGCGATATGTGTCGCCTGTCCCGCTACTGATAGCCCCAGGGGCTGTACCTCTCCCCCCTCCTCCTCACCCCCGAGTGACACAGCCACCGCCCGCAGCTCAGGAACCTCGCTGGAAGAATCCGTTTGGTAGAACGCTGTAGACAAAACTCCGGGCGCCTGGTACCACACACGCAATAAAATGATCAAGTCTCACCACTGTTACCGTGTGGGGAAATTGGGCAGCCGGTCGGTGCACAGCAAGATCCCACATAGCAACGGCAGAACGACTCCCACCCTCAGTTTACAGGAATGGGGGTTGGTAGATAAATTCTGGGCCCCCTGCCACCGCAGCCCCCACCCCGTTCTGCATTCATTGTAGTCCATTGGATCTCCTACACCCACCTGAGTAGGCCCGGTTACACCTCCGAGAGATGGCTCCTCTCCTCCCACTGAGCAGGCGGCCGTTCTGCCTCTCCAGGCTGCTGTACCAACCAGGTGAAGTCTCTCTCTCTTACCAGAAAGGTCAACAGCGCAGAAACAGGCCCTTCAGCCCATCAAGTCTGCAACATCCTGTTGGAGTCCCATTTCCCACTCTCGCCAAGTTCACGTCCAAATCCTCCTCCAAGACGATGAGGGTTTATCCCTCTGGGCGGAAAACACATTGCTCCCATCCCTTCCTGCCCCCACCTCTGGGGGCTCCCACCCTGCGATAAAACTAGCCCCTGTCCCCCCCCCACCCCGCCCCCAATCCTGAGCTGACAGCAGAGGTCAATAAAGTGGCTTTGACATGAGGGGGGGGGGGGAGACCCCGGTGGTGGTGGGGGTCTTGAGAAACAGCGCCAGCTTGAAGTGGGCTACGGCCACGTGGAAAGATGCTTTGCCAAGGCAGGTCGAAGTGGGAGGTCTCGGGCAAAATCTCTGTGAGCCGGAGAGTGGGGGCATTGGGGAGTGGGCTGCCTCCTCTATCCCAGCCCCCTACTGATTCAACAAGGATGAGACCTGGCACACCAATCACAACCAGTACATGGGGTTGGGGGTGTACAGCGACGGTCAGGCTGGGTGGGGGGGAAGTCACGGTGAGACCACCCCCCCCAAGTGCTGCCACATTCCTGGGTCAATCAACTCCATACGACACATGATTCTCCTTCCCCCCCCCCCCCCAGCCTCTGGGGTGACTGGACAGGGCAGGTGTTGGAAGAAATCGGAACAGGAGGCAGCCATTCGGCCCCTCGAGGCTGGGATTACGGTCCATCAGACACCCTTTCCCTGTAACCCTTGACTCCCCAACTGATCCGGAATCGATCGCAGCCCTAAGTGTACCCATGGACTCTGCTACCCCCCCACCCCACACACACACACACACACAGTTCCCTGTGGCAAGGAGTTCCACACATTCGGAGAACATCCTACTCATCACCATCTGAAATTGGTGCCCCTTCAGTCTGAAACTGTGCCCTCTGGTGCCAGACCCTCCCATGAGGGGGGGGAAACATCCTCTCAGCATTGACCCTCTCAAGACCCACAATGAGATCACCTCTCTCTCTGCAAGGCCCCGATGAGTACAATCCCAACCTGTTTAACCTCGAGTCATAAAGACAATCCCTCCATACCAGGGACCATCCTCCAAACTGTCTCCAACAAAATGATAACTTTCCTTAAATAAGCTGAGGTGCTGTGGAGGGGCGCGACCGAGGGTGGGGAGGTCACTGTTCAAAAACACTTACACACGCTTCACAAATTGACCCCAATCAGTTCAATGTGAGCACGGATCCCACATCCAGACACACTCCAGGCCAGCGACATCAAACGATGAGAGCGTTTGGGGTTCAGAGTGACCGCACCTATGTTAGACACTGGATTGAGAGATTAGAGCAGGACAGGGGCGATAGGAAGATCACAACTTTCAATGTCTCCGTAGTGTACTTGTTTTTCAGGGTTCAGTCACAACACCACGTAAAGCCAAGAGACGTATTCAGCAAGTGAACTCAGTGCCTCACAAATCATGCCAGGACAAAATGGCACACAGGGTATCAAAGATTCAGTTAGTGTCACTCCCATGCACACAACACAGGGCTGAGGGAGTGCTGCACTGTCGGAGGGTCAGTGCTGAGGGAGTGCCGCACTGTCGGAGGGTCAGTGCTGAGGGAGTGCTGCACTGTCGGAGGGTCAGTACTGAGGGAGTGCCGCACTGTCAGAGGGCCAGTGCTGAGGGTGCGCCGCACTGTCGCAGGGTCAGCACTGAGGGAGCGCCGCACTGTCGCAGGGTCAGCACTGAGGGAGCGCCGCACTGTCGCAGGGTCGGTGCTGGGGGATGGGAGGTTATCCAGACGAGGACTCGAACAGCTATTGGGTGGATATGGAAGATCTTGTCCCCCACCCTGCAGTGTCCAGGCTGACATTGAGCCATTAACCGGCACCTGGGGAACAAATTGCTCAGCAAACCATTACAGCGTGTCCACCCCGGTGTGGACTGTGATCATTGGTGTGTGCAGTTTCCATTCCGTCTGTATGTTAACAGTATACACCTGCGTGTGTTCATGTCTGTCAATGTAAGTGTGTATCAAAAGCACATCCTCAAGTCCTGGAGATGTACAGCACAGAGAGAAACCCTTCGGTCCAACCTGTCCATGCCGGCCAGATATCCCAACCCAATCTAGTCCCACCTGTCAGCATCCGGCCCATATCCCTCCAAACCCTTCCTATTCATATACCCACCCAAATGCCTTTTAAATGTTGTCATTGTGCCAGCCTCCACCACATCCTCTGGCAGCTCATTCCACACACGCACCACCCTCTGGGTGAAAAAGTTGCCCCTTAGGTCTCTTTTAGATCTTTCCCCTCTCACCCTAAACCTATGCCCCTCTCGTTCTGGATTTCCCCCACCCCAGGGAAAAGACTTTGTCTATTTATTCTATCCATGCCCCTCATAATAATTTTGTAAACCTTTATAAAGTCACCCCTCAGCCTCCGACGCTCCAGGGAAAACAGCCCCAGCCTGTGCAGCCTCTCCCTGTCGCTCGAATCCTCCGACCCTGGCAACATCCTTGTCAATCTTTGACGCCAGCATCTGTGTCTGGGTGTGTATGTGGGTGTGTGTGGGTGTGTGTGTGGGTATATATACACGTTGCAGACTGAGACAGACAGGCCTGGGGGCGGGGAGAGGAGGGGGGCAGTAAAAGATATTTGTCATTTTGTGGTTTTTATTGCACTTTGAGGAGGGTGGGGAGAGACACAGAACAGAGCGAGTTCAGTCCAACTCCCACCCTGAGCTCCTCTCTACAAGTGGGCAGACCCCAGGCCATGCCAGACTCTGGGTGGGGGAGGGAGGGGGGGTGAGAGACACAGTAGCTCATCAGTAGTGTACAATAAATGAATCTACTCAGACATATCGACACAACGCACCGGTGGGGGGGGGGGGGGGGGGATCTGGGGGGAGGGTGGGGGGAACTGCAGCAGCATCATCTTGGGAAGGAGGCCTCAGTCTCCAATTCATTGGTTCGTCTCCCCACCCCCACCCCCCTCTTCCCGGAATAAAGCAACAGTCACTAGTGTTCTGATGGGGAGGGGGGGGCTGCGTTGGGTCTGTCAATCCCGGGGGGCAGGGGAAGAGCTGGAATCTGTTGGGATCAGGCACAGTCATAGGGAGAGGAGGTTTGAAGTGCCTCATTATCCTCAACTCCCTTCCTCTCCCGTCCCACCACTGACTCTCTCAGGGGGGTGGGGGTGGGGGTGGGGAGGGTGGGGGGCTGGGGGTGTAGGAGTGGGCTCTCTGTCCAGGGAGCCTTGCCTGTGACTTAACATTCAAAGGCCAACTCCTCCATTACAGCAGCCCCTCCACACTAACGCCCACCCCACACCCCTCCATCAACACCCCCACCCCCACCCCCTCTGTCCAGCATCATTATTCCCATTCTCCCGCACATCCCCCGCAACCCCACAGGGTTTTGGGAAGGTATTCTGTTCCTCCCCTCACCCTGGGCAAGACCAGGAGCCACATCCTGACCGTCCTGATGCTCCGGGCCCCTCCATTCCCCACCCTCACCCACCCAGGCCACACCCCTCCGCACCCACCCACCCAGGCCACACCCCTCACCTACCCACGCCCCTCCCCCGTGGAGGTGGTTTGGGAAAGGGTTTGGGGTTTGTGGGTTGCTATGGTAACAGGGAACATAGTCCCATTCGCCCAAACTGTTAGAGATCACTGAGAATCTCTGTCAGTCCCAGAGGGGAAAGGTGGGGGGAGGGGGGGTAAGAAAGAGGGTCAAGGAGAGAGACCCGGGTGGCAGGGGTCAGGGGTCGCAAGACAGCCCAGCCCCGGATTTTGAGGTGGGGGGGATGGGGGATGGGGGATGGGAGAACATGAGACAACACCAACAAAGCAACAGGGCCAGCCCAGTCTCTGCAGGTCTCTGCTCAGTGCCTGGTGCCTGTGGGACGGTCGGAGGGGTGGGGAGTTCAGGCAGGATTCCCAAAACCAGACACTATACCCCGACCCCAGGCAGACACCATCTCCCCTGGAGGTACTGTGTTTGGATATTTCTCTCGCAACGATTCTGGCCCACCAAATCTGCCCATAGCCCCTCGCCCTGACTGCGCCAGTTGGAGCAGGAGTGTGCCAAATCCTGCCCTCCCACACCCCGGGACACAGTGGGGTGGGGGAGTAGAGGCAGGAGGGATTCAGAGCTCCGCCACCTTTCCTACACTATGTACAAGGCAGCACTCATAGCATGGACTACAGAGACAGACGAAGAGAGATGGGGGGGGGGGGGGGGG
>NC_083446.1:11319259-11414259 GCF_020745735.1 Hemiscyllium ocellatum
CACACGCAACCCCCCCTCTCCCACACACGCAACCCCCGTCTCCCACACACGCAACCCCCCCTCTCCCACACACGCAACCCCACGCACCCCCCTCTCTCACGCCCGCACCCCCACGCACCCCCCTCTCCCACCCACGCACCCCCACGCACCCCCCGTCTCCCACCCACGCACCCCCCGTCTCCCACCCACGCAACCCCCCCTCTCCCACACACGCACCCCCCCTCCCACACACGCAACCCCCCCTCTCCCACACACGCAACCCCCCCTCTCCCACACACGCAACCCCCCCTCTCGCGCACCCGCACCCGCACCCCCTCTCGCGCACACGCACCCGCCCCCCTCTCGCGCACACGCACCCGCCCCCCTCTCGCGCACACGCACCCCCCCCCCTCTCGCGCACGTGCACGCGCGCGCGCGCACACACACACACACACACACACACACACACACACACACACACACACAATCCACCCCCCCCTCCCGACCCCTAACACCGATGACCCTCTCACCTCCCCAGGATCTCCAGCAGCTCGGCCACTCCATTGAAATGTTCAGATTCATATATAAACCTGTGGGGGGGGGGGAAGAGAGAGAGAGAGAGTGAGAGAGAGAGCAGGGTGGGGGGGGGAAGGGATAGAGCAGGAGACCATAATCAGGGTGGGGCGAGGGAGGGAGACCACGAGGGTGGTGAGAGGGCGACAGCAGTGTGCCTGACAGAGACACACGCCTACAGGTGGAAATTCCTCAACAGGGGCTGGGGGTGGTGGGTGCCAGGTGGCATTTGAGGTGGGGGTGGGGCTCACCCCTGGGGACATGGGTGGGTGGAGGGGTCTGGGGGGTGGGGGGCGTTGAATGGAAGGGCATGGAGTGTACAGGCTACTGGAGGGAATGGATGACGAGGAAAGTGGGGGGGTAGCAAATCAGGGAATTGGGGTAGGAAGAGGGCAGGAGGCCTGGCTGTCTAGGCCGCAGCGACAGGGTGGGGCAGGAGGCCTGGGTGTCTAGGCCGCAGCGACAGGGTGGGGCAGGAGGCCTGGGTGTCTAGGCCGCAGCGACAGGGTGGGGCAGGAGGCCTGGGTGTCTAGGCCGCAGCGACAGGGTGGGGCAGGAGGCCTGGGTGTCTAGGCCGCAGCGACAGGGTGGGGCAGGAGGCCTGGGTGTCTAGGCCGCAGCGACAGGGTGGGGCAGGAGGCCTGGGTGTCTAGGCCGCAGCGACAGGGTGGGGCAGGAGGCCTGGGTGTCTAGGCCGCAGCGACAGGGTGGGGCAGGAGGCCTGGGTGTCTAGGCCGCAGCGACAGGGTGGGGCAGGAGGCCTGGGTGTCTAGGCCGCAGCGACAGGGTGGGGCAGGAGGCCTGGGTGTCTAGGCCGCAGCGACAGGGTGGGGCAGGAGGCCTGGGTGTCTAGGCCGCAGCGACAGGGTGGGGCAGGAGGCCTGGGTGTCTAGGCCGCAGCGACAGGGTGGGGCAGGAGGCCTGGGTGTCTAGGCCGCAGCGACAGGGTGGGGCAGGAGGCCTGGGTGTCTAGGCCGCAGCGACAGGGTGGGGCAGGAGGCCTGGGTGTCTAGGCCGCAGCGACAGGGTGGGGCAGGAGGCCTGGGTGTCTAGGCCGCAGCGACAGGGTGGGGCAGGAGGCCTGGGTGTCTAGGCCGCAGCGACAGGGTGGGGCAGGAGGCCTGGGTGTCTAGGCCGCAGCGACAGGGTGGGGCAGGAGGCCTGGGTGTCTAGGCCGCAGCGACAGGGTGGGGCAGGAGGCCTGGGTGTCTAGGCCGCAGCGACAGGGTGGGGCAGGAGGCCTGGGTGTCTAGGCCGCAGCGACAGGGTGGGGCAGGAGGCCTGGGTGTCTAGGCCGCAGCGACAGGGTGGGGCAGGAGGCCTGGGTGTCTAGGCCGCAGCGACAGGGTGGGGCAGGAGGCCTGGGTGTCTAGGCCGCAGCGACAGGGTGGGGCAGGAGGCCTGGGTGTCTAGGCCGCAGTGGCAGGGTGAGGCAGGAGGCCTGGGTGTCTAGGCCGCAGTGACGGGCTGGGGCAGGAGGCCTGGGTGTCTAGGCCGCAGTGAGGGAGTCATGGACCTGTTCGTCTGGCACTCCGTTTCAACAATCCATTCAGCTTGGGAAGTGGACAAGGCTCCGTCAGGCTGAGACAACAGAGGGAAATCACTGAGGAGCGGCCTGCAGTGGGACCTTCCGGAAAGATCCGTGCTACGTGAAAAGACGCACGGAGGGCGAGTGCTGCAGCCAGTTCCTGGGAACAGCACCCTCGGTCATTAGCAATCATCGAGAATAGGCCACAGGCACCAACTGTCACAGTGAGAAATCACCCAGTTTTAAAGATAAGCTGCTGAGCGTCTTCAAGACACCATGGCAGGGGCCGCTCCCTCCCGAACACTATACTCCCCACCACCACCCCCCCCACCACCCCCACCCCTCACTGACAGGAGGGAGGGTGACGAAGGGGCAGGAAATGGAGGAGTTGGCAACATCAGGGGGGAAAGGTGGGGGGGGGGAAAGGTACCAAGGTCTCTCCTCCAGGGGAGAGGGTCAGTGGGGAGAGTCCATGGGGGAGGTGGAAGGGGTCATGGGGGAAGGGGGGAGATGTTGGGGAGCGCTCAGAGTAGGGTCACTGTTGAGAAGTTAAGGGTCGCCCAGGGACGAGGAGGTGGTCGAGGGTCGAGGGTCGAGTGAGGTCGGAGTTCACCACGCGTTAATGTCTTTGAAGGCAGAGAGGGACAGCAGCGAGGTGGGCGAAGGCAGAGAGGGACAGCAGCGAGGTGGGCGAAGGCAGAGAGGGACAGCAGCGAGGTGGGCGAAGGCAGAGAGGGACAGCAGCGAGGTGGGCGAAGGCAGAGAGGGACAGCAGCGAGGTGGGCGAAGGCAGAGAGGGACAGCAGCGAGGTGGGCGAAGGCAGAGAGGGACAGCAGCGAGGTGGGCGAAGGCAGAGAGGGACAGCAGCGAGGTGGGCGAAGGCAGAGAGGGACAGCAGCGAGGTGGGCGAAGGCAGAGAGGGACAGCAGCGAGGTGGGCGAAGGCAGAGAGGGTCAGCAGCGAGGTGGGCGAAGGCAGAGAGGGTCAGCAGCGAGGTGGGCGAAGGCAGAGAGGGACAGCAGCGAGGTGGGCGAAGGCAGAGAGGGACAGCAGCGAGGTGGGCGAAGGCAGAGAGGGACAGCAGCGAGGTGGGCGAAGGCAGAGAGGGACAGCAGCGAGGTGGGCGAAGGGATGAAAGATTATCGGGAGGGGGCTGGGAACGTAGAGCAGAGGTTCAAATCATCCGGGATCAGACAGTGGGCAGCTGAGTGAGGGAGCAATCGGAACAGCAGAGGGATTATAGCACTGGAGGACGAGGGAGAGACTGCGGGGACGAGACACTGGGCCCCGGGAGGGGGGGGGGAGCGACGGGGGGGGGGAGCGAGACACTAGGCCCCGGGAGGGGGGAGAGACGGGGGGAACGAGACACTGGGCCCCGGGAGGGGGGGAGCGATGGGGGGACCGAGACACTGGGCCCCGGGAGGGGGGGAGCGATGAGGGGACCGAGACACTGGGCCCCGGGAGGGGGGGAGCGATGGGGGGACCGAGACACTGGGCCCCGGGAGGGGGGAGAGACGGGGGGGGGGGAACGAGACACTGGGCCCCCGGGAGGGGGGGGAAGAGATGGGGGGAACGAGACACTGGGCCCCGGGAGGGGGGGAGCGATGGGAGGAACGAGACACTGGGCCCCGGGAGGGGGGGAAGAGACGGGGGGAACGAGACACTGGGCCCCGGGAGGGGGGGAGCGATGGGGGGAACGAGACACTGGGCCCCGGGAGGGGGGGAGCGATGGGGGGAACGAGACACTGGGCCCCGGGAGGGGGGGAAGAGACGGGGGGAACGAGACACTGGGCCCCGGGAGGGGGGGGGGGGGAGCGATGGGGGAAACGAGACACTGGGCCCCGGGAGGGGGGGAGCGATGGGGGGAACGAGACACTGGGCCCCGGGAGGGGGGGAGCGATGGGGGAAACGAGACACTGGGCCCCCGGGAGAGGGAGAGGGGGAGGGGGGTGGGGGGGGGGGAAGAGAGAGCCTTGTCCTTATTTGTCATCTCGCCCACGCAGCCTGTGACAGGGCCCCTGTAACCGAGGGTGGTCAGGGTGTAGCGGGCGGAGCTGCCTCACCTTGTCGATGAGCCGGGCCCGGTTTCCCCCTTACCATAAAAATATATTAGTGATCTGTTTGCGGATGAACGCTCGCAGCCCCAGGAACTTGCCGTAGACCCGGTGGAGAACCGTCTTCAGGAAATCCCGCTCCCGGGGATCCTCGCTGTCAAACAGCTCCAGCAGCTACACCATCACCGAGACAGAGAGAGAAACAGTACGTTCATATATATCCTGCACCGTTCACAGTTGGCTGAGGGAGGAGGGGGTGCATTCTCGAGGTGAAGAGATGCTGGGGAAAGGGGGCAGTGGGTGGGGAAGGCGAGGGGTTGGGAGGTGGGGGGGGTCTGTCTAACCTGGAGCACGAATCTCTGGTCGATGTATCGCTTGGCGATTGCCGGTTGGAAATCTGGGCTCTCCAGAAACCGCAGGAAAAATTCATAAACCAGCTGCATGGGGGGGGGGGGAGAAGGGGAGAGGGTTAGAGACACAGAGAGAGAGAGAGCGAGAGAGAGACACACACAGAGAGAGAGAGAGAGAGAGAGACACACACACAGAGAGAGCGAGAGCAAGAGACAGACAGAGACACAGAGAGAGAGAGAGAGACACAGAGAGCAAGAGAGAGCGCGAGAGAGACAGAGCGAGAGAGAGAGACAGAGCGAGAGAGAGAGACAGAGCGAGAGAGAGAGACAGAGCGAGAGAGAGAGACAGAGCGAGAGAGAGAGACAGAGCGAGAGAGAGAGACAGAGCGAGAGAGAGAGACAGAGCGAGAGAGAGAGACGAGAGCGAGAGAGAGAGACAGGGAGCGAGAGAGAGAGACAGAGCGAGAGAGAGAGACAGAGCGAGAGAGAGAGACAGAGAGAGAGAGAGAGAGACAGAGCGAGCGAGAGAGAGAGAGAGACAGAGCGAGAGAGAGAGACAGAGCGAGAGAGAGAGACAGAGCGAGAGAGAGAGACAGAGCGAGAGAGAGAGACAGAGCGAGAGAGAGAGACAGAGCGAGAGAGAGAGACAGAGCGAGAGAGAGAGACAGAGCGAGAGAGAGCGACAGAGCGAGAGAGAGCGACAGAGCGAGAGAGAGCGACAGAGCGAGAGAGAGCGACAGAGCGAGAGAGAGCGACAGAGCGAGAGAGAGCGACAGAGCGAGAGAGAGCGACAGAGCGAGAGAGAGCGACAGAGCGAGAGAGAGCGACAGAGCGAGAGAGAGCGACAGAGCGAGAGAGAGCGACAGAGCGAGAGAGAGCGACAGAGCGAGAGAGAGCGACAGAGCGAGAGAGAGCGACAGAGCGAGAGAGAGCGAGATACACAGAGCGAGAGAGAGCGAGATACACAGAGCGAGAGAGAGCGAGAGACAGAGAGAGAGAGACACACATAGAGAGAGAGAGACACATAGAGAGAGAGACACAGAGACAGAGACAGAGAGACACAGAAAGAGAGAGAGCGCGCGCGCACCACACTGTACATCCCTTTCACACACACACACCCCCACACCCCCCAATCCCACTGTACCTCCTAGCCCCACATCCCCAGACCGCCCCCCCCCACCCCCCCTCCCTGAGAGAGACACGGACTCTCATTCTAACCGCGTCTTTAGCAACTTTGAGCTGCTAATCCATCCAATCACTGACTCACTCAGCTCCCAGCCTCGGGGGACGGGGGACGGGGGAGTGGGCAGATTCTGCACAGACCCTCACACTGCTCCTGGTGGAGGAAGAGGCACGTGCAGACTGACACCCACCCACCCATCGCCCTGACATTCCTAACAGAGGGAGAGTGACAGAGAGATCACTGCCATGAGAAATGGATTCTTCAGGGGACCATGATGGGGCCCTGGTCCCCACACAGACTGACACACACACACACACCCCTCCACCCACAGAGAGACATACACCCCCCACCCACAGAGAGAGACACCCCCCCACCCACAGAGAGAGACACACCCCCACCCACAGAGAGACACAGAGGCACACACACACCTACAGAGAGAGACACACACCCCCACCCACGAAGAGACAGAGGCGCGCACACACACACCCCCACCCACAGAGAGAGAGACACACCCCCACCCACGAAGAGGCACACACAAACACACACCCCCACCCACAAACAGACACAGAGGCACACACAAACACACACCTACCTACCTGTAAATGGGGCCAGGACGCCTCGAGATTTGGTTCATCCTCCTCTGGATCAAACTCTGGATTGTCGCTCGGTGGAAGTGTCCGGAATATGTTGGCTGAGATCTTAAGAAATACAGACAGCGTTATTAACGAGGGGAGCGTGACACAGAGCGAGCGCGCGCCACAGAGAGAGACACACACACAGAGACATATGGGATGACAGGGAGTATACCGTGAGAGACATGAACACCCTCAGACCTGACAAAGCCTGTCCTGAGCAATGATATCCTGCTTGTTTTGAATTCCCACAGTTTGTAATGGCCCGTTCAGACCCTGAGGGGCTCCCCCCTCCAGCACCAAAACTGACCAACATCAGTGTGATTCTAACCCTGCGGCCTTGTCTCCTGACCTGGCCCACTGTCCGGCCCTAAACCCTTCCCCTGATTGCTCACTGACGTCACTGCATCAACCGTTCGACAAATCTTCCACTGTGTAATTCTCACCGTCAGTTAGCCAAATCCAGGGGAATGGCCTCAAAACCTCCTAACCCCTCATCACTCTGGCCCCCTGCTGCCCCATATAAACAGTTCGCGGAGCTCCTCAGGCACTGGGGATCAGGGTGTGGGGGAACTGGCGACTAAGTCACTCAATCAGCCACAATCCTATTGAACAGCAGAGCAGGGACTGAAACAGCCGCATCCTGCTGCTGGTTTCCATGTGCTCCCAGCCACCCGGGGATCCTCCTCATCCAGCCTCCCGCACCACCCCGTTCCCATCGCAAAATCCCCTCCCGCGTCCTTGAGACACATACGCCCCCTTCCCAATCGGGTTCTGGCCTGACCAGTCAGCCAACTGTGCAAATCCTCAGCACGTTATGCTGCTCAGGAGGCGCTGCGTGCGCGCAGGTTGTTGTTGTACGATGGGAATGGCAGCCGGCAAGGTTATAGGTCGCCTGGGTTCAATCCCACCCTCGGGCGACCGTCAGTGCAGAGTTTGCACATCCTCCCAGCGTCAGCTTGGGTTCCCTCCTGTTCCCTCCCACAGCCCAGGGATGTGCAGGTTAGGGTGGATTGGCCGTGCTAAATTGTCCCATAGTGTCCAGGGATGTGCAGGTTAGGGGTAGTGAGTATTGAGGAGGACTGGGAGGGGAGGGTGGCCAGTGAGGGGGATGGGGCGAGGGGGGTGAGGGCGAGAGAGAGGGGAGATGGGCCAAGGGGGTGGGGGGGGGGGAGTGAGGAGACAGGAGGAGTGGGTGGGGGCGGGTGAGGAGACGGGGCGAGGGGCTGGGGACGGGTGAGGAGACGGGGCGAGGGGCTGGGGACGGGTGAGGAGACGGGGCGAGGGGCTGGGGACGGGTGAGGAGACGGGGCGAGGGGCTGGGGACGGGTGAGGAGACGGGGCGAGGGGCTGGGGGCGGGTGAGGAGACGGGGCGAGGGGCTGGGGACGGGTGAGGAGACGGGGCGAGGGGCTGGGGGCGGGTGAGGAGACGGGGCGAGGGGCTGGGGGCGGGTGAGGAGACGGGGCGAGGGGCTGGGGGCGGGTGAGGAGACGGGGCGAGGGGCTGGGGGCGGGTGAGGAGACGGGGCGAGGGGCTGGGGGCGGGTGAGGAGACGGGGCGAGGGGCTGGGGGCGGGTGAGGAGACGGGGCGAGGGGCTGGGGGCGGGTGAGGAGACGGGGCGAGGGGCTGGGGGCGGGTGAGGAGACGGGGCGAGGGGCTGGGGGCGGGTGAGGAGACGGGGCGAGGGGCTGGGGGCGGGTGAGGAGACGGGGCGAGGGAGGGAAAGTGAGTGTGAGAGTGAGACAGAGAGAAGGGGCTCACTCTGTCGTACTCCATGGCACTATTAAAACACATTTTCAGCCTGTTACCACGGTGTGGTTTAAGCTGGTGTGGTATGAGGCGGACACACCCAATACCAACCGGAACACTAATTGTTCTCCCAGTAACTACCTCTCACTTCTCAATGACCTCAGCTCCTAACGCGTGTACGCTCCATTAAACCAGCTCAGAATGATTTGCCCACTGTCAGTGACAAGGTTCCAGGAGGCAGAGATTTTTTGCCATCGGGTGAATTGTTCACTACCCCTGCGGCAGATTATTTTCCTACTCAGATTCAGGGAAGGAGCTGATATTCAGTGGGTCTCCCTCCCCCACCCTCAGGCGCAGCTGCTGCAGGTTCAGTTCCCCCTCCCACGCTTGGTGCTGAGAGGAATTCTCAGCTGATCCCTTGAGCGCAGCGCCGAGGGAATGCTTCACTGTTGCCTTTGGGATATAACTGTGACACTGGCACTGGGATCCCACGGCCCCCCAGCCATAGAGAGTGGGGGCAGGCTCATCTGGAGGGATGGCCCTGCACTGCCCTTTAACGTTCGACAACAGCAGCCACACACAGACCTGTTGGTTGTTATCACATTGCTGTTTGTGGAATCTTGCTGCCAGGTCTCCCTATATGACCGTGGTGCGATATAAATGACTGTCATAGAGATGTACAGCATGGAAACAGGCCCTTCGGCCCAACCCGTCCATGCCGACCAGATATCCCAACCCAATCTAGTCCCACCTGCCAGCACCCGGCCCATATCCCTCCAAACCCTTCCTATTCATATACCCATCCAAATGCCTCTTAAATGTTGTCATTGTACCAGCCTCCACCACTTCCTCTGGCAGCTCATTCCATACACGTACCACCCTCTGGGTGAAAAAGTTGCCCCTTAGGTCTCTTCTATATCTTTCCCCTCTCACCCTAAACCTATGCCCCTCTAATTCTGGACTCCCCCACCCCAGGGAAAAGACTTTGCCTATTTATCCTATCCATGGACCTCAATTTTATAAACCTCTATAAGGTCACCTCTCAGCCTCCGACCCTCCAGGGAAAACAGCCCCAGCCTGTTCAGCCTCTCCCTGTAGCTCAGATCCTCCAACCCTGGCAACATCCTTGTAAATCTTTTCTGAACCCTTTCAAGTTTCACAACATCTTTCCGATAGAAGAAAGACCAGAATTACGCACAATATTCCAGCAGTGGCCTAACCAACGTCCTGTACAGTCTTTTGACTCTTTCCAATCTCTGTCTGAGAGGTACGTCTAGGTGAGGACACTTGACACATTCCCATAACAGATCGGGGACGGCACTGAGGAAGCGCCGCGCTGACAGAGGGAGTCGGCACCGAGGGAGCACCGAACTGTCAGAGGGGGTCGGCGCCGAGGGAGCGCCGCACTGTCAGAGGGAGTCGGCACCGAGGGAGCACCGCACTGTCAGAGGGAGTCGGCACCGAGGGAGCGCCGCGCTGACAGAGGGAGTCGGCACCGAGGGAGCGCCGCACTGTCAGAGGGAGTCGGCACCGAGGGAGCGCCGCACTGTCAGAGGGAGTCGGCACCGAGGGAGCACCGAACTGTCAGAGGGAGTCGGCACCGAGGGAGCGCCGCGCTGACAGAGGGAGTCGGCACCGAGGGAGCACCGCACTGTCAGAGGGAGTCGGCGCAGAGGGAGCGCCGCACTGTCAGAGGGGGTCAGTGCTGAGGGAGCGCCGCGCTGACAGAGGGAGACGGCGCCGAGGGAGCGCCGCACTGTCAGAGGGGGTCGGCGCCGAGGGAGCGCCGCACTGTCAGAGGGGGTCGGCGCCGAGGGAGCGCCGCACTGTCAGAGGGAGTCGGCGCAGAGGGAGCGCCGCACTGTCAGAGGGAGACGGCGCCGAGGGAGCGCCGCACTGTCAGAGGGAGTCGGCGCCGAGGGAGCGCCGCACTGTCAGAGGGAGTCGGCGCAGAGGGAGCGCCGCACTGTCAGAGGGAGACGGCGCCGAGGGAGCGCCGCACTGTCAGAGGGAGTCGGCGCAGAGGGAGCGCCGCACTGTCAGAGGGAGACGGCGCCGAGGGAGCGCCGCACCGCCGGAGGGAGACGGCGCAGAGGGAGCACCGCACTGTCAGAGGGGGTCAGTGCTGAGGGAGCGCCGCACTGTCAGAGGGGGTCGGCGCCGAGGGAGCACCGCACTGTCAGAGGGGGTCAGTGCTGAGGGAGCGCCGCGCTGACAGAGGGGGTCGGCGCCGAGGGAGCACCGCACTGTCAGAGGGGGTCAGTGCTGAGGGAGCGCCGCGCTGACAGAGGGGGTCAGTGCTGAGGGAGCGCCGCGCTGACAGAGGGAGTCGGTGCAGAGGGAGCGCCACACCGTCAGAGGGAGACGGTGCCGAGGGAGCGCCGCGCTGCCTGAGAGGGTCAGCGCCGCACCGCCGGAAGGGGACGGAAGAGGTACCACCTTTCAGATATTGAGACCCCAGCTTGCCCTCAGCAGTGTCATTGTTGGTGGGGGGGGAGCTGGAACAGTGTTCTCCCTGATGATCTGGGACTCCTTTGAGAGAACCTCCCAAATCCCAAGGATATGGGCAACAGATGCCTGGGGTACTCCGGCGCTCCGACCTCCACCCCATGGAGTGCAGCGGTTCAAGATGGCAGCTCTACACCGCCTTCTCAAGGGGCCATATGGAATGGCAGTCAGGGGGCAATCCCACCACCAAGTGTGTCCCTCAACCTACGCCTTGAACAATGAACCATTCCGATCACTGCTGCTCTGTGGGATCTTACTGCGTACAAGGTGGTCCTCTCATTCCTGATGGAAGCAAATGTCCTTAGGCCACTGTAAAAGGATCCATTGTTGCCGTAACAAAGTCAGAAATAGGAATGTGAGTCGCCCCTGAGGCTGCTCCTTTATCTGATAAGATCCCGGCCTAGTCGGCCCACCTCACATCCTACCCTTTCCCCCCGTAACCCGCGAGTCCCCAAAAACAAGATCTCCTCAGCCCCGGGCTGGTTCTTGTCGAACCTTCTCTGAACCGTGCCCACACCAGGCCCCTGGTCGCCACGGGGGAGATAGTTGCTTTTCTGCGTGGCCGTGCCTCGTTCACCCCCATGGCCTTCAGGCTGGGAGACTGGAGTTACTAGGCCCCAAAGCCTCAGAGGTGGGGGGAGGGGCGGAGCACAAGGCTCCCCCGTCATCCTCTGTCCCATTCGTTGCTTCATCACCTACCTATCCCTCACTCGACCTCCCCAACAGGGAGGGAGAGAATAGGGGGAATGGAAGGTTTCTGGGGAGTGGCGAGGGGGTGGTTTCTCCAGCAGCAGGCTTCACAGGTGACCGGTCCACAGTAGGCCTCCCACACACACACACACTCACCATCTTCATGACCTCGGGGTAGATGGGTTCAATGAGTAAGCCACGGCCTGTAGCAATGCTCTCGACCAGCTCGTTGAGGGCCGCTCGCTTGATCTCCTTCCCCTTCAGGTCAGCAACACAGTCCATGAAGTCAAAGACAATACAACACTGCTGCAGCTTCTTACAGAACAGGTCGTGTAAATCCGACACCGCGGCATCTGGGGGGAGAGAGAGAGACACACAGAGACAGTGAGACACGGATAGAGAGAGGGGGTGAGAGAGAGAGAGAGAGTCAGTGAGAGGGATAGAGAGAGGGGGTGAGAGAGAGAGAGAGAGTCAGTGAGAGGGATAGAGAGAGGGGGTGAGAGATAGACAGAGTCAGTGAGAGGGATAGAGAGAGGGGGTGAGAGAGAGAGAGAGAGTCAGTGAGAGGGATAGAGAGAGGGGGTGAGAGATAGAGAGAGAGTCAGTGAGAGGGATAGAGAGAGGGGGTGAGAGATAGACAGAGTCAGTGAGAGGGAGAGAGAGAGGGGGTGAGAGAGAGAGAGAGAGTCAGTGAGAGGGACAGAGAGAGGGGGTGAGAGATAGAGAGAGAGTCAGTGAGAGGGATAGAGAGAGGGGGTGAGAGATAGAGAGAGAGTCAGTGAGAGGGATAGAGAGAGGGGGTGAGAGAGAGAGAGTCAGTGAGAGGGATAGAGAGAGGGGGTGAGAGAGAGAGAGAGAGAGAGAGAGTCAGTGAGAGGGATAGAGAGAGGGGGTGAGAGATAGAGAGAGAGAGTCAGTGAGAGGGATAGAGAGAGGGGGTGAGAGAGAGAGAGAGAGTCAGTGAGAGGGATAGAGAGAGGGGGTGAGAGATAGACAGAGTCAGTGAGAGGGATAGAGAGAGGGGGTGAGAGAGAGAGAGAGAGTCAGTGAGAGGGATAGAGAGAGGGGGTGAGAGATAGACAGAGTCAGTGAGAGGGATAGAGAGAGGGGGTGAGAGATAGACAGAGTCAGTGAGAGGGATAGAGAGAGGGGGTGAGAGATAGAGAGAGAGTCAGTGAGAGGGATAAAGAGAGGGGGTGAGAGAGAGAGAGAGAGAGACACAGAGACAGTGAGACACGGATAGAGAGAGGGGGTGAGAGAGAGAGAGAGTCAGTGAGAGGGATAGAGAGAGGGGGTGAGAGATAGACAGAGTCAGTGAGAGGGATAGAGAGAGGGGGTGAGAGATAGAGAGAGTCAGTGAGAGGGATAGAGAGAGTGGGTGAGAGATAGAGAGAGAGTCAGTGAGAGGGATAGAGAGAGGGGGTGAGAGAGAGAGAGAGAGTCAGTGAGAGGGATAGAGAGAGGGGGTGAGAGATAGACAGAGTCAGTGAGAGGGATAGAGACAGGGAGTCAGTGAGAGGGATAGAGAGAGGGGGTGAGAGAGAGAGAGTCAGTGAGAGGGATAGAGAGAGGGGGTGAGAGATAGAGAGAGTCAGTGAGAGGGATAGAGAGAGTGGGTGAGAGATAGAGAGAGAGAGAGAGAGTCAGTGAGAGGGATAGAGAGAGGGGGTGAGAGATAGAGAGAGAGAGTCAGTGAGAGGGATAGAGAGAGGGGGTGAGAGAGAGAGAGAGTCAGTGAGAGGGATAGAGAGAGGGGGTGAGAGATAGACAGAGTCAGTGAGAGGGATAGAGAGAGGGGGTGAGAGAGAGAGAGAGAGTCAGTGAGAGGGATAGAGAGAGGGGGTGAGAGATAGACAGAGTCAGTGAGAGGGATAGAGAGAGGGGGTGAGAGATAGACAGAGTCAGTGAGAGGGATAGAGAGAGGGGGTGAGAGATAGAGAGAGAGTCAGTGAGAGGGATAAAGAGAGGGGGTGAGAGAGAGAGAGAGAGAGACACAGAGACAGTGAGACACGGATAGAGAGAGGGGGTGAGAGATAGACAGAGTCAGTGAGAGGGATAGAGACAGGGAGTCAGTGAGAGGGATAGAGAGAGGGGGTGAGAGAGAGAGAGTCAGTGAGAGGGATAGAGAGAGGGGGTGAGAGATAGAGAGAGTCAGTGAGAGGGATAGAGAGAGTGGGTGAGAGATAGAGAGAGAGTCAGTGAGAGGGATAGAGAGAGGGGGTGAGAGAGAGAGAGAGAGTCAGTGAGAGGGATAGAGAGAGGGGGTGAGAGATAGACAGAGTCAGTGAGAGGGATAGAGACAGGGAGTCAGTGAGAGGGATAGAGAGAGGGGGTGAGAGAGAGAGAGTCAGTGAGAGGGATAGAGAGAGGGGGTGAGAGAGAGAGAGTCAGTGAGAGGGATAGAGAGAGGGGGTGAGAGAGAGAGAGAGAGAGAGAGAGTCAGTGAGAGGGATAGAGAGAGGGGGTGAGAGATAGAGAGAGAGAGTCAGTGAGAGGGATAGAGAGAGGGGGTGAGAGAGAGAGAGAGTCAGTGAGAGGGATAGAGAGAGGGGGTGAGAGATAGACAGAGTCAGTGAGAGGGATAGAGAGAGGGGGTGAGAGATAGAGAGAGTCAGTGAGAGGGATAGAGAGAGTGGGTGAGAGATAGAGAGAGAGTCAGTGAGAGGGATAGAGAGAGGGGGTGAGAGAGAGAGAGAGAGTCAGTGAGAGGGATAGAGAGAGGGGGTGAGAGATAGACAGAGTCAGTGAGAGGGATAGAGACAGGGAGTCAGTGAGAGGGATAGAGAGAGGGGGTGAGAGAGAGAGAGTCAGTGAGAGGGATAGAGAGAGGGGGTGAGAGATAGAGAGAGTCAGTGAGAGGGATAGAGAGAGTGGGTGAGAGATAGAGAGAGAGTCAGTGAGAGGGATAGAGAGAGGGGGTGAGAGAGAGAGAGAGAGTCAGTGAGAGGGATAGAGAGAGGGGGTGAGAGATAGAGAGAGTCAGTGAGAGGGATAGAGACAGGGAGTCAGTGAGAGGGATAGAGAGAGGGGGTGAGAGAGAGAGAGTCAGTGAGAGGGATAGAGAGAGGGGGTGAGAGAGAGAGAGTCAGTGAGAGGGATAGAGAGAGGGGGTGAGAGAGAGAGAGAGAGAGAGAGAGTCAGTGAGAGGGATAGAGAGAGGGGGTGAGAGATAGAGAGAGAGAGTCAGTGAGAGGGATAGAGAGAGGGGGTGAGAGAGAGAGAGAGTCAGTGAGAGGGATAGAGAGAGGGGGTGAGAGATAGACAGAGTCAGTGAGAGGGATAGAGAGAGGGGGTGAGAGAGAGAGAGAGAGTCAGTGAGAGGGATAGAGAGAGGGGGTGAGAGATAGACAGAGTCAGTGAGAGGGATAGAGAGAGGGGGTGAGAGATAGACAGAGTCAGTGAGAGGGATAGAGAGAGGGGGTGAGAGATAGAGAGAGAGTCAGTGAGAGGGATAAAGAGAGGGGGTGAGAGAGAGAGAGAGAGAGAGACACAGAGACAGTGAGACACGGATAGAGAGAGGGGGTGAGAGATAGACAGAGTCAGTGAGAGGGATAGAGACAGGGAGTCAGTGAGAGGGATAGAGAGAGGGGGTGAGAGAGAGAGAGTCAGTGAGAGGGATAGAGAGAGGGGGTGAGAGATAGAGAGAGTCAGTGAGAGGGATAGAGAGAGTGGGTGAGAGATAGAGAGAGAGTCAGTGAGAGGGATAGAGAGAGGGGGTGAGAGAGAGAGAGAGAGTCAGTGAGAGGGATAGAGAGAGGGGGTGAGAGATAGACAGAGTCAGTGAGAGGGATAGAGACAGGGAGTCAGTGAGAGGGATAGAGAGAGGGGGTGAGAGAGAGAGAGTCAGTGAGAGGGATAGAGAGAGGGGGTGAGAGAGAGAGAGTCAGTGAGAGGGATAGAGAGAGGGGGTGAGAGAGAGAGAGAGAGAGAGAGAGTCAGTGAGAGGGATAGAGAGAGGGGGTGAGAGATAGAGAGAGAGAGTCAGTGAGAGGGATAGAGAGAGGGGGTGAGAGAGAGAGAGAGTCAGTGAGAGGGATAGAGAGAGGGGGTGAGAGATAGACAGAGTCAGTGAGAGGGATAGAGAGAGGGGGTGAGAGAGAGAGAGAGAGTCAGTGAGAGGGATAGAGAGAGGGGGTGAGAGATAGACAGAGTCAGTGAGAGGGATAGAGAGAGGGGGTGAGAGATAGACAGAGTCAGTGAGAGGGATAGAGAGAGGGGGTGAGAGATAGAGAGAGAGTCAGTGAGAGGGATAAAGAGAGGGGGTGAGAGAGAGAGAGAGAGAGACACAGAGACAGTGAGACACGGATAGAGAGAGGGGGTGAGAGAGAGAGAGAGTCAGTGAGAGGGATAGAGAGAGGGGGTGAGAGATAGACAGAGTCAGTGAGAGGGATAGAGAGAGGGGGTGAGAGATAGAGAGAGTCAGTGAGAGGGATAGAGAGAGTGGGTGAGAGATAGAGAGAGAGTCAGTGAGAGGGATAGAGAGAGGGGGTGAGAGAGAGAGAGAGAGAGTCAGTGAGAGGGATAGAGAGAGGGGGTGAGAGAGAGAGAGTCAGTGAGAGGGATAGAGAGAGGGGGTGAGAGAGAGAGAGTCAGTGAGAGGGATAGAGAGAGGGGGTGAGAGATAGACAGAGTCAGTGAGAGGGATAGAGACAGGGAGTCAGTGAGAGGGATAGAGAGAGGGGGTGAGAGAGAGAGAGTCAGTGAGAGGGATAGAGAGAGGGGGTGAGAGAGAGAGAGAGAGAGACAGGGATAGAGAGAGAGGGTGAGAGAGAGAGAGTCGATGAGAGGGATAGATGGAGGTGAGAGAGAGAGAGGATTCAGGGAGAGTGTGACACGGGGGGGGGGTGGGAGAGAGAAAGAGAGACAGAGAGAGAGGGGGGCAGAGGGAGAGGGAGGGGCAGGGAGAGACAGATACAGAAACGGTGAGAGAGGGGTGGGAAAAGTGACACAGAGAGAGACCGACAGCAAGATGGAGGGGGAGAGGGAGTGACCGAGAGATAGGCCATGGGGACAGTCACAATGTGAGATGGATATACAGAGAGACATGGACACAGAGAGACATGGACACAGAGAGACATGGACACAGAGAGACATGGACACAGAGAGAGAGTCAGAGAGAGGGGGGTCAAGGGGCAGGCTTGGTGAGAGTGGGTGAGGTTTCAGGCCACTCAGGTCCGGCACCACAGAGTACAACTAAACCATGGCCACCCAGCTGCTCGAGTCTGCTGCCCCATGCAGCAAGCCTCCCCTGGCCTTCAATCCCCCCTCACCCACCACCCCGTTCCTGCCCACTGCCTCAACCCTCTGAGACCCCAGAAAGATCCAACGCTCCCTCTGCCATTTCCACAGTGGGTCAGAGCCACGTGTCTCCCTCTCCCTCCCCCCACCCCCTGCACAGGGTAGAGGTTTCCAGAGATGCAGCCCCCTTTGGGTGAGGGGGGCGGGTCCTCGCCCAAGGGCAGGAGAATGCCACCGGGCTGCCCTATCCCGGGTGGGAACGTGAACTAATCCGATCCGGACAGTTGGGAGGGGAAGGAGGGAGGGGGGAGGGGGCAGGGTTGGTGCACACTGGTTTGGCCAGGGGTAGGGGGGAGAGATGTGGACCAGTGGCGGCACACCATCAGGGGACAGGGAGAACTGCTGGGACTCCCGGCTCAGAGGCAAGGGCACTGCCCCCCACAGGAGCCGCTGGGGGACAGAGTGATGGTGGGGACTGGTCCGTCCAATCCATGAGCACGTACTCACGCTTCTTAGTGCGAGGGCGCGCTACAGTCGCTGGGACATCCATCTTGGGGGGCGGTGTCTTCCTGAGTCCTTCCATCATGGGGGGAGGGGTGGGCAAGGTGGCCAACGCAGAAGGAAGGCAGCCGCGCCTAACCCCTCACTCCCTCCACGCTCCCATCTCCTCGCTGGCCTCTTCCACATACCCCTGGTCCCAGCCACATCCACTCCCACCTCCCAGACTCACCCCACCCCCCTCCCCAGCAAACAAACCCCCGGGCACTCCCCACCAACCTCACCCACCGATATACCCACCCCCCCACCCTCCCACGGCTCGGCTCTGCCCGCCCCACCCTCTAACCTCCCCCTCCCCACCCCACCACCCTTGCTACTCACTCTGAGAGGGCCCACTCCCAGCTTCTGTGACATCACAGACTAGGCCCCAGGGCTCACACTGAGCCTGGGGGGTGGGTGACGGGGTTTACGTGGGGGAGGGCAGGTCCATCACAGACCACAAAGACTGGACCTCGGACATCGAACCCAAACAGACACACTCGCTCTCCTCCAAGACAGTCACCCGAGTCAGAGTCAGCGCTGAGGGAGTGCTGCACTGTCGGAGGGTCAGTACTGAGGGAGCGTCGCACTGACGGAGGGTCAGCGCCGAGGGAGTGCCGCACTGTCGGAGGGTCAGTACTGAGGGAGAGCCGCACTGTCGGAGGGTCAGCGCCGAGGGAGTGCCGCACTGTCGGAGGGTCAGTGCTGAGGGAGCGCCGCACTGTCGGAGGGTCAGTACTGAGGGAGCGCCGCACTGACGGAGGGTCAGTACTGAGGGAGAGCCGCACTGACGGAGGGTCAGTACTGAGGGAGAGCCGCACTGACGGAGGGTCAGTACTGAGGGAGAGCCGCACTGACGGAGGGTCAGTACTGAGGGAGAGCCGCACTGACGGAGGGTCAGTGCCGAGGGAGTGCCACACTGTCGGAGGGTCAGTACTGAGGGAGTGCCGCACTGACGGAGGGTCAGTACTGAGGGAGTGCCGCACTGTCGGAGGGTCAGTGCTGAGGGAGTGCGGCACTGACGGAGTGCCGCACTGTCGGAGGGTCAGTACTGAGGGAGAGCCGCACTGACGGAGGGTCAGTGCTGAGGGAGTGAGGTCCTGTATTTTTCTGCTGTCCCTCTTGGCTATTGATTAAAGGAGTTAAGGTTTACAACTTTTCAGTTTAAAGCAACCTTCCCCGAATCTCGGGATGTTTGCAAACTTAGAACCGATGCGTCAACAATCTCACTGGCCACTTATTTTCAGATGAATTCCTTCAGGAGACAGGGAATCGTCAGCGTTAAGCTCTGACACTTGCTCAGCATCATGTCCCTGGTGACTGTAATTCTCGAGAGTTGCTCCTTTGTATTTCCTGACTTTGATCTATTTCTGGGATGTTACTTATCCCTCATGTAGCAAGGCTGAGAGAGAGGCCTGTTCAATTATCTGCTGTCTCTTTATGCTCCATTATAACTTCACCGCACTCACTTTCCCGGAGACCGACACTCACTGCATCAAGCTTTTAACAATCTGTAGGGCAGTCTTTCTTTAGGTTCAACATTATCTCCAACTTTTTATTTAACCTCATGCCTCTTGGAATTTCTCTTTTTTTGTTGCAATGTATTGGTGCCGAAAATATTGTAAACTATCCCCTTACAGGTCAGAGACCTTGTCTCTGGAAACCCATTCCCCCACCGAATTTTCTCCCACATCAGTGAGCCCTCCCTTGCCCTCATAATTGCCTTTAAAATTTACAATACAAGTCTTGGACCCGCCTGTCTGGCCCCCGAGCTCAGTGTAAACTTCCGTGATGTTATGATCACTGCTGCCTAGGGGGTGTCTTCACTAGCAGGACATCAGGTTAACCTATGGGTTTGATTGCGTTTCACAACCAGTTGGGTGTTTTTGTGAAATTAAGGATAGACTTGCAATTGTGTCTCACCTTTTGCCAGTTCAGGACATGACAACAGCGTTGTGGTCTCGTTCCTTTTGTAATATAGGGAATGCACACACTCACTGCCTGTCTCACATTCGTATATATACCCGCCAACATGACAATTACCCGATGATTTCTTACACTTAGGGATAAATAGGGTCTTATCCTCGGATAAATGGGAATCCAGGAGAAATTTGCTCCTGTCCCTCTTCCAATTCCTGATGTGGGGTCCTTCACGTTCAACTGAGAGGTTAGATGGCAATTTATTATCTCATCTGAAAGATATCACCAGTGACGGCGCTCCCTCAGCACCGACCCTACGACAGTGCGGCGCTCCCTCAGCACCGACCCTCCGACAGTGCGGCGCTCCCTCAGCACCGACCCTCCGACAGTGCGGCGCTCCCTCAGCACCGACCCTCCGACAGTGCGGCGCTCCCTCAGCACCGACCCTCCGACAGTGCGGCGCTCCCTCAGCACCGACCCTCCGACAGTGCGGCGCTCCCTCAGCACCGACCCTCCGACAGTGCGGCGCTCCCTCAGCACCGACCCTCCGACAGTGCGGCGCTCCCTCAGCACCGACCCTCCGACAGTGCGGCGCTCCCTCAGCATTGATTCTATGAACTTTATCCAAAATTATCAAGGCTCTGGCGATTGGTTTGTTGCGGTGTCTCTGACTGAAGCAACAAAGTGTGTGCTCACCACAGCGTTATTACAGATCCCTACAGAATAAACCAGTTTGGATGCCGACAGACCAGAGAACAGCTGGAATCCAGATAGAACACAGCTCTCAGAGTTAGTGCTGGGGCCCCTAACGTTGCCAAGCACAAAACTGCCGAAACAGACTGCAGGAGGAACACACTCTGGTGCTATTTCAAGTCACAATTCCCTGTGGTGTTCTGCCTGAATTAGATATTCAACCTTCCGGTCTCTCTCCTACAGAAGAGATTGAATTCAGTCTGGCCAATGCCAGTGCCCCTTGCTCCAGTGTGACTTTTAAACTTTGACCCCACCCTCGCCCAAACACAATCCTATTCACCCATCACTCGATGACTCAGTTTTGATTTTCTCCTCCTTACTCGACACACCTCGTTCATCCCTTCCAACCCTCCCGCGCTCTCTCCACCACCAGCACCCACGAGCAGCAAGTGTGTACCATCTACAAGATGCACTGCAGAGATGACCCAAGGCTTCTTCGGCAGAACTTTCCACACCCTCTGCCATCGCGAAGGAAAAGGGTTAACGGAGCCCCTCCCAGCTGCTCGCTTGGAATTATATCACCTTTCCAAAATCCTGACTTGGAAACCTGTCTGATAGCCAAGAGGGCATTGTGGGAGAACCCGCAGCACACAGACTGCAGCGGTTCAAAATGGCTGCTGCTCACCACCATTTTGTCAAGAGGCCGTTCAGGATGTGCAGTAAACACTGACCCACGGCCCGAGTGAATACGAGACCACCCCCAGGATATCTGTGCTCCTCCAATTCCGCCCTGGAGTATTCCTTGGTTTTTAAATCGCTCCCCTGCTGGTGATTGCACATTCAGTAGGGTGGTCCTTTGGGATCTGGAGTTTCCTGCCTCTATTTTTGCCCCCTCTCTCTTCTACCTTCTTTTGAGGGCGTCCCCGGAATTGATCACCTTGATCAAACAGAAAACAGAGTGCTGGAGACAGAGAGAGAGGCAATGTTTCGCATCCTGTGAGCCTTCATCAGTACTGAGTCCTGAGCAGGGCATGGGACCCGAGTGGATGTGGGCCGTGCAACAGCGGGGATAATTATTTGTGTTTACAGAGGAGCTCTGAAACAACACTCAGTGTATGTGAACCGAGTGGAAATCCACACACAACATCCTCACCAGACAGATCTGTTAGCATCTGCATCTCTCTCCCTTTTCATTTCCTTCCTGGCATTTTTTTTTCCTCTTTGCTCAGAACAGAGAGACACGATGGAAGCGCTGGTCATAGAGATGTACAGCACTCATACAGACCCCTCAGTCCACTCGCCCACGCTGACCAGATATCCGAAACTCATCTCATCCCATTTGCCAGCATTTGGCCCACATCCCTTCAAACCCATCCAAATGCCTTTCTAACATTGCCATTGTACCAGCCTCCACCACTTCCTCTGGCAGCTCATTCTATACCCGTACCACCCTCTGGGTGAAAACATTGCCCCTGGGGTCTCTCATATCTTTCCCCCCCATGCCGTAATCCCACGCCGTCTAGATATGGACTCCCCCCCCCCCCCCCCCCCCCTACCCCAGGGAAAGGACCTTGTCGACTTAACCTATCAACGTTCCTCATGATTTTCCCCAAACCTGGGAATTTGCAGCTCTGATGTGTGTGGTCAAGATACAGATTGGGCCTGGCTGGCCCAGACGTCTTCGAGTCACACAGCACTGAAACCAACCCTACGGTCCATCCAGACCATGCTGTCCATAATCCCAAACTAAACTACTCCCACCTGCCTGCTCCTGGCTCACGTCACTCCAAATGTTTTCCTACTAATTTTCTTAAGCCTTTTAAACGTTGTAACTGTAGCTGCATCCACTACTTTCTGGGAAACCCAACCTTTGGAATTGCACACTCACTCCAGCTCACTGCATTCCATTTGGTGTTCCCCTGAACGTCCAAGTTGCACTTCCTTCAAGGAGCATTCTAACAGGAAGTTAGATCATCCTCAAGATGTCCCACTGCATCATGATGTGACAGTCTTCCAATTCTCTGGGATCTCTCCAGGACCTGAAATCCCTGGAAGATTACTTTTGGAAGGCTGTGCTCGATTCTGGTCTCTCCGGCTATAGGAAGGATGTTGTAGTACTTGAAAAGGGTTCAAAAAAGATTGACAAGGATGTTGCCAGGGTTGGAGGGTTTGAGCTACAGGGAGAGGCTGAACAGGCTGGGGCTGTTTTCCCTGGAGCGTCGGAGGCTGAGGGGTGACCTTATAGAGGTTTACAAAATCATGAGGGGCATGAATAGGGTAAATAGACAAAGTCTTTTCCTGGGGCGGGGAACTGAAGAGGCAACTTTTTCACACAGAGGGTGGTACATGTCTGGAATGAGCTGCCAGAAGAGGGCAGCACAGTGGCTCAGTGGTTAGCATCGCTGCCTCAGCGCCAGGGACCCGGGTTCAATTCCCGCATCAGACGACTACCAGTGTGGGTTCCCTCCAGGTGCCAGTTTTCTCCTACAATCCAAAGGAGTGCAGGTTAGGGTGGATTGGCCGTGCTAAACTGTCCCATAGAGCCCAGGGATGTGCAGGTTAGGGTGGATTGGCCATGCTAAACTGTCCCATAGTGCCCAGGGATGTGCAGGTTAGGCTGGATTGGCCGTGCTAAATTGTCCCATAGTGCCCAGGGATGTGCAGGTTAGGGTGGATTGGCCGTGCTAAATTGTCCCATAGTGCCCAGGGATGTGCAGGTTAGGGTGGATTGGCCGTGCTAAATTCCTGAAGGGCTGATGCCCGAAACACTGACTCCCCTGCTCCTTGGATGCTGCCTGACCTGCTGCGCTTTTCCAGCAACACATTTTCAGCTGTGCTAAATTGTCCCATAGTACTAGATGCATTAGGCAGGGTTAAATATAGGGTAGGGGAATGGGTCTGGGTGGGTACTCCTTGGAGGGTTGGTGTGGATTTGCTGGGCCGAATGGCCTCTTTCCGTACTGTAGGGAATCTGATCCAAGTGATGGAGGCTGGTACAATTACAGCATTTACAACACATCTGGTTGGGTATGTGAATAGGGAGGGTTTAAGGGTTTTAGTATGGGCCAACTGCTGGCAAATGGGATGAGATTAATTTGGGATATCTGGTCGGCATAGACCAAAGCGTCTGTTTTCGTGCTGTCCAGCTCTATGACTCTACAACACCCTAGAAGTGAAAGAAATGGGTCAACTATCTTCTTTTCAAACCACGACCCAGTCCATTTCCAGCTTTCTCTCACACCAGCACTTGCTCCACATCTCACAATGTTACTGTGGCAACTTTGGAGTGGGCCACTCAGCCCTTCACATCAATACACTCATAGCTGATAGCCCCATTCAGTCGCCTGTTCCTGGGTTTCTCCCCACACCCTCTGATCCCTTTAGCCCCAAATCCTTCCCAAAAACCATTCGGTATTTCTCTTCTGGGCCAGAGAATCCCACAGGGTCCCCCCCCACTCTCCAGGTGAAGACATCTCTCCCCCTCACCAGGGCAGAGCAGCACAAAGAACGGCAGCTTCCGGCTGTGAGCAGGATTCCAGGCTAACACCAAACCACAACGTGACAACTGACAGATGGAGCGTCATCGGCAGCTTCCGAAAATACCAGCCACCTCCGTGAGCGAGACAGGAAACCACCATCGGCCCTAGGGAGATCAGAAAGCTAGCCCTCACACTGACATCCACACCCAGGTAGATGATGCAGGGGGGCACTGCTCGAGTCTGGGGAGGGGGATTTGAGGGGAACAAGGTCAGAGGTTGCTTACTTTCAGAATAAAAGAGTCGAGGGAGCTTTACTCTGTATCTAACCCCGTGCTGTCCCTGTCCTGGGGAGTGTTTGATGGGGGACAGTGTAGAGGGAGCTTTACTCTGTATCTAACCCCGTGCTGTCCCTGTCCTGGGGAGTGTTTGATGGGGGACAGTGTAGAGGGAGCTTTACTCTGTATCTAACCCCGTGCTGTCCCTGTCCTGGGGAGTGTTTGATGGGGGACAGTGTAGAGGGAGCTTTACTCTGTATCTAACCCCGTGCTGTCCCTGTCCTGGGGAGTGTTTGATGGGGGACAGTGTAGAGGGAGCTTTACTCTGTATCTAACCCCGTGCTGTTTAACGGGGGACAGTGTAGAGGGAGCTTTACTCTGTATCTAACCCCGTGCTGTTTAATGGGGGACAGTGTAGAGGGAGCTGTACTCTGTATCTAACCCCGTGCTGTTTAACAGGGGGACAGTGTAAAGTAACATCTATCAAGAGTAGGGTTCAGAGAGTTTCAGAATGTATTTGAGACATAAAACACATTGGTGTCCTGCAGTCAGGTCTCATTGCTTCCTTCACTCGCTGTGACCACCCCCAGAAAGATTGAGCTTAACATTTACAAGTGATTCCAGTGCAGCTGATGGTCAATGATTCATACTGGAATGGTAGTGTCCAAACCTCTGAGCCTGGATTCCAGACCCACCTGCTCTACAGGTGTGCAGTAACATCTCTGAACAGATCACTGAAAAACATCTAAGACAGTACTCTGTAAACCATCGGCAAAATGTGGGTCAGCTACATTCACAGTTCCCTGCTCCTCAGTGGCAGCTGACTGCACTGTGACAGGAAGGACAACATATCACACAGCAACCAGCCAAACAATTCCCAACCTAGTTCTAATTCCTTCTCAAAGCCTGGCAGCAACCCCCAAATCTAATCCCAATGCCCCACTCTCTCCCCATAGCCCTGTATCAATCCCCAAACTAATCCCAATGCCCCACTCTCTCCCCATAGCCCTGTATCAATCCCCAATCTAATCCCACTGCCCCACTCTCTCCCCATAGCCCTGCATCAATCCCCAAACTAACCCCACTGTCCCACTCTCTCCCCATAGCCCTGTATTGATCCCCAAACTAATCCCACTGCCCCGCTCTCTCCCCATAGCCCTGTATCAATCCCCAATCTAATCCCACTGCCCCACTCTCTCCCCATAGCCCAAAATAACCCCAACCTAATCCCACTGGTCCTCTCGATCTCCACGCAGCCCCCCTCTATCCTCAAACTATTAATCCTCATACTGTTCCCGCTGAACCCTCACTTTATATACACCTTTAACGCTCCTCCCTACTGTCGGGAGTGTGTACTGTTCCCACTGCGCTAACTGTCCAAGGCAGGTCACATGCAATAGCATGACTTTTAACCGCACCTTTAACGCAGTGTCTGACTAAAGTCAGCAAGCGACACACAAAGGCAGAGAGCGCGTGTTCTGAGGGCTTGGCTCAAGGGAGCACCGCAGAAGCTGGGAGAAGTGAGTTGGGAAGGGGATTGGTTCCCTATCCGAAGAACAGAGGTACGATGGGGCTGCGGGCAGGGCTGTGGTGCCGTGGAGTAATTTGACAATAAGTTTGAGCGCTTTGGGAATGGGACTTGCTTCACAGGACAGTGAACACATGGGCTTGGACCAACGGGATGTGGCAGGAGTAGGACGTGGGGCAGTCAACCTCTGAACGCCTCCAGAAGGGAGAACATGGGAGGTTGGGCTGAATTCCCAAGTTACGGATGAAGGCTTCAGTGGGATTACTGTCAGGAGACGTGACACAGAGAGAAGTCTACAGCACGGACACAAGGACCTTCGGCCCATTGAATCCGTACCGTTTCCAGTGTTCCGAACTGTTCTAACCCCATTTCCCAGCACTAGGCCCGTAGCCTTGGCATTGCAAGTGCACCACTCAACCCTTCTTCAAGGCGATGAGGGTTTCTGGGAGGGCTGAGTCAATTTCGGAAAAGAAACCTCCCAATCGATGGAGGATGGGTTGTGCCATTCAGTGGTGGACTTTGGTCAGAATACCACCGTCTACAGGCGTGACACAGAGGGGCAGGGGCAGTTGTTTTTGAGGTAGGGGTGGGGATTGGTTCTGGAACAGCGGCCTGAACTGGGCGGCATAGTGCCTCAGTGGTCAGCATTGCTACCTCACAGCACCAGGGATCCAGGTTCGATTCCACCCTCGGAAGACTGTCTGCACAGAGTTAGCACGTTCTCCCCATGTCTGCGTGGGTTTCCTCCGGGTGCTCCGGTTTCCTCCCACAGTCCAAATACGAGCAGGTTAGGGTGGATTGGCCAGGCTAAATTGTCCCATAGTGCTCAGGGATGTGCAGGTTAGGGTGGATTGGCCGTGCTAAATTGTCCCATAGTGCCCAGGGATGTGCAGGTTAGGGTGGATTGGCCGTGCTAAATTGTCCCATAGTGCTCAGGGATGTGCAGGTTAGGGTGGATTGGCCGTGCTAAATTGTCCCATAGTGCCCAGGGATGTGCAGGTTAGGGTGGATTGGCCGTGCTAAATTGTCCCATAGTGCCCAGGGATGTGCAGGTTAGGGTGGATTGGCCGTGCTAAATTGTCCCATAGTGCCCAGGGATGTGCAGGTTAGGGTGGATTGGCCGTGCTAAATTGTCCCATAGTGCCCAGGGATGTGCAGGTTAGGGTGGATTGGCCATGCTAAATTGCCCCATAGTGCCCAGGGATGTGCAGGTTAGGGTAGATTGGCCGTGCTAAATTGTCCCATAGTGCCCAGGGATGTGCAGGTTAGGGTGGATTGGCTGTGGGTTACAGGGATTTTGGGGGTGGAGGGGATCCAGTGTGGACTGAATGGCCTGTTTCCGCACTGCAGGAATTCTACGAATCTACAAAGAGAAACAACAGCCTCCAAGAGGAACCTTTGAAATTATTCGTTCGGAGGTGGGAGCCGCTAGCTGAGCCTACACCTGCTAACCGTCCCTAGTTGCCCCTCAAAAAGGTGGGGTGGGGTGAGCTGCCTTCCTGAACAACTCATCTATTGACAGGAAAACCCTTCCTCTCGTTCACTAATGTTCTTCAGGGATAGAAACTGCCATTCGTATCTGGTCAGGGCCTACACGTGACTCCAGACCCGCAACAACGCGGTTGACTCTTAACTGCCCTCTGGGCAATTAGAGCTGGGCAATCAATGCTGCCCTAGCCAGTGATGCCCATGAATAAATAAAGGAAATAAACATTTCATGGAATGCTGTTCACCCTATCCACCTGCCTCATGGTTTTATAAACCTCTATAAAATCACCCCTCAGCCTCCAATGCTCCAGGGAAAACTGCCTCAGTGTCTCCCAAAAGCTCAAACCCTGGCAACATCTCTAAATATTTTCTGAACCCTTTCACAACACCCTTCTGATAGGAGGGAAGTCAGAATTGCTCACGGGATTCCAAAAGTGGCCTAACCAACGTCCTGTACAGTGCAACACGACACTCAGAAAAGGCCAATTCCTTCCATTCACTTGCTGCATCTGCCGACTAACTTGATTATAGTTTTTTCCACACCTTGCTGTTACGCTGAGCTGGCTGGCCCCAATAGCCCAGCGATAACCAACTCTGTGCATCCACGCACTGGAGAAATGACCTGCAGATGCACAAGCGCGCACACAGAGCGAGACAGCCAAGCGCCAACCGTCCAGCCCTACCTTTGTGTGAGTCAGGGCAAAGGGCAGGTTATTTGTAAACCCAGACTTTATACTCGGAGTTCAAGGAGCCCCCCAGCAGTCTTAGGAAAGCATACTCCAGTGCTGAGTGCACAGAGGTCGGTATGAAGCAATACCTTAAAGGGGGGGGGGGGGGGGAATGGGGGGGGGGGGGAAGAGAAGAGTTGGGGGGGTGGGTGGAGAAGGGGAGAAGAGGGGGAAAGGGGGAAGAGGGAGAGAGACAGACAGGGGAGAAGAGAGACAGACGGTAAGGGGGAACAGACACAGACGGGGGGAATAGAGAGAGAAAAACAGACAAACTGGGGGGGGGGAAAAGAGAGACAGATGGGGAGGAGAGACACAGATGGGGGGTGGGAGAAGAGAGAGACTGACGGGGGAGAAGAGAGACAGATGGGGAGGAGAGACAGACAGACGGGGAGGGAAAGAGAAGAGAGAGACAGACGGGGGGGGGGGGGAAGAGAGAGACAGACTGGGGGGAGAAGGGAAGGAGCGAGGGTGGAGCAAGAGGCAGGGGCGTAAGGGGAAAGGACTTGAAGAGGGCAGAGGGAGGGTGGCGCGAGGAGTTTAATCTGAAGGAAAAGCTGGGCGTGTTTTTTTTTGAAGAAATCAGAATCCTTCCCATGCAGTTGCAGAGCGAGGGCCCGTGGTTAATGAGGACAAGGCTGACTTACGGTATCAGGCCGTTCCTCACAGGTAAAGACATATCCAGAGCCCAGAGCTCCGCACCGGGAATCCCATCCCTACATCCCAGCAGGAAACAGCGCTGCTGCCCTCACCCCCACCCCGGGCAGGGCAATCCATCCAACCCTCAGTAGCCTCTGGCCTCGTGGCACCAGGTTCAAGCCCCCCACCCCCCCTCCAGCACTTAACCTCACTCCTCACCCACCTTACCCTCCTCACGGTGCTGCCCGACAGGTGAATAGCCAACACATAGCACTCCCTGCTATTCCCGGAGCGCGAGAGTGACCCCTGACCACTCCTGGGTAGAAACAGCGGCCTCTGGAGTTGAACTGACCAGATTGGGACCCCTCCCCTTCAAGATCTCCTCATGGGTAGGGGAGGGGTTGGGGGATGATGGCGCATCCGGACTGCAAGCCGTGTAGTGTAGCTGGGGGCCCGGAGACCGTCTCGAATTCCCCACCTTCCCAAAGGATTGGGGATGGCAGCGAGTGACGAGCAAGACTGACCAATCGCCTGCGCCTCCCCTCACCCCTCCCCCAAGTGACCAATCCGATGCTTGACCCTTGGAGGGGCGTGAATGCCAAGGAGCCAGTGTGACGCTTAATGCTCTGCCCACTTCCCCAGCCCAAACACCACCCCCTCACCCGTTATGCCAACCTGAGAGGGGTGCCACAGGAAACGCAGGATGACCCAGGAGCAGAAATGAGGCCGTTCAGCCCATCGGGTCTGCTCCGCCATTCGTGCCTGATCCTCACCACCCTGTTTCCCAACTTCTCCCTCCAGCACCCTTCCTGCCTCACCCACTCAACCCTCCTTTTTGAGACGCTCCGAATTATCCCAGAGCTCGGGCACCCCTTCCCCAGGCATGGGGAGTTGGGGGGCAGAAACGCTGGCATCGGGTGACCCTACAGAGGTGTATAAAACCATGAGGGGCGTGGATAGGGATAGATAGGCAAGGTCTTTTCCCTGGGGTTTAGATTAGATTATTTACAGTGTGGAAACAGGCCCTTCGGCCCAACAAGTCCACACCGACCTTCCGAAGCGCAACCCACCCATACCCCTACATTTACCCCTTTACCTAACACTTCGGGCAATTTAGCACATCCTGACCTGCACATCTTTGGATTGTGGGAGGAAACCAGAGCACCCGGAGGAAACCCGCGCAGACACGGGGAGAACGTGCAAACTCCACACAGACGGTTGCCTGAGGCAGGAATTGAACCCGGGTCCCTGGCGCTGTGAGGCAGCAGGGCTAACCCACTGTGCCACCGTGCCTCCAGGTGGAGGGGGGAATCCAGGGCAGAGGATTAAAGCAAAAGAGGTCACCTTTTCACCCAGAGGGTTGTGCGTGTGTGGAATGAGCTGCCAGAGGAAGTGGTGGAGGCTGGTACAATGACAACATTTAAGAGGCATCTGGATGGGGACATGAATAGGAAGGGTTTGGAGGGATATGGGCCGGGTGCTGGCAAACGGGACTGGATTAATTTCGGATATCTGGTCAGCACGGACAAGTTGGACCGAAGGGCCTGTTTCCGTGCTGTACGACTCGACAAAGACACTCACCTTTCAGGAGCGGCAGGGGGGTCAGCTCCACTTGACTGCTCTGGTACCGGAACTGGGATGAACCATGCGACCGGCGCTGCCGGGCCCGGCGCACGGATTTCCGGCTGAAACCGTCCACCTTCTCTGCCGCAGTCACCGGCGAGGTCACTTTTGGCTCCATCGGAAACGTCCCGAGCAAACAAAAAAAAACAGAAACCCCGAAAATTGAGGGAGTCGCACGGAGGAGGATGGACAGCAGCTTCCCTCCCCTCCCCTCCCTCCCCACCCTCACTCACTGGGAAGAGACGGTCTTTGGGGGCCCACTGCTCACTCCCCGACCGATCCCATTCCCAGCTTCCGGGGTGGAGAGGGAGGGGGGAGGGTGCGTGGAGACGCAGGGAAGTATCCCAAACTGGGAGGGCAAGGCGGGAATCTCCGCAAAGCCGGCCTCTCAGCTGCTACTATCTCCCGCGGTAAATCGGCGACGACCTCCTATTCTCTCCGGCGTTCCCAATTCCCTCGTCAATTTGAAATTCCAGAGAGGGGGGGGGAAAAGAAAAAGATTCCAGCGCTCCCAATTCCCTGGTGGTTCGAAACTTCCAAACAGGGGTTTCAACTTTCCCAGCTTCCAGGCGATTTCAGAATTCCAAACTGGAGATTCCCAACTTCTGGGCGACCCAAAATTCCAGAAGATTCCGGCGCTCCCGATTTCCTGGCGGTTCGAAATTCCGCAAAGGTTTCTACAGTTCAGTCCTCATCCTCCAATCTCCCTCACCTGCTTTTCCTCTTTCCACACTGGGATTTACGGCCAGTTTGGGAATGATTTTGGAAAAGGTGGCCCAGCTACAACCAGAGGTTCTTCCTGGTTGTACATTTACTTAGTTTCCTCTTCCAAGAGAATCCCTCGCCCTAGTTCCTCACTTCGGGCCTGCTCCACACTGCAGACAGTGCGC
Organism: Hemiscyllium ocellatum; assembly: GCF_020745735.1. NCBI lineage: Eukaryota > Metazoa > Chordata > Chondrichthyes > Orectolobiformes > Hemiscylliidae > Hemiscyllium > Hemiscyllium ocellatum. Next base: position 11,349,545 of record NC_083446.1, read on the forward strand.
CCTCCTGCAATTCTCACTGTCTGGCAACCAGGAGGATTCCAGATCTTCGCAATTCCCGGATGCTGTCCCTGAGATCACCAGCACGGAGAGCTGGGATAATTCTCCTGGTGTCAGTCCTTCCACAGATCTTGGCAGTCCTTACAGCTGGGACTAGCTCAATATCCTCAGACCCATCGTCAAGATCAGCATTCAAGTTCCAATCCAGCAAATAGCTCAGTATTCCCTGTCCTAACGTGGCATTCCCAGTCCTGCAGTTAGGATTAGCTTGGTATTCCCAGACCTGTCGTTGACATTAACACAATTGCCTCACCCCTGTAACTAAATCTTCCCTCTCTTAGTTCAATACTCCCAATCTTCAGCTGTCGGTAGCCAATGGTAGGAATGGGGCTTGGTATCCCAATCCTGCAGCTGCGGGAAACGGGCACAATATTCCCAGTCCTGGATCAATGGGGAAAACAGGACTCAGTACTCCAAGTCCTCCAGCCAGTCTTAGTATTCCTTGTCCTCTTTGGGGGAGGGTGGTGGAGTTCAGTATTCCCAATCTTCGTACAGCAGTCAGGTTCAATATTCCCAGTTTTCCAGCAACCAGATATCCCAGCCCTCCTCCAGCAGCTGGGTTCAGTACTTCCAGTTCTGGGATGTGGGGCTCAGTATTCCCAGTTGTCCTGGTGTGGGGAGAGGGGGGGGGGTCAGTATTCCCACTCCTCCAGCAGCCGGGCCCGGTATTCCCAGTCCTCCAGCAGCCGGGCTCTGTACTCCTGGTCCTCCGGTAGGGCTCGGTATTCCTGGTCCTCCAGCAGCAGCAGCCGGGCCTCGGTATTCCCTGACCTCCTGGGGTGCAGGTCTCAGTATTCCCAGCACTCCTGCTCCGGTGCAGGTTGGGTGTTGCTGGCTCTCAGTGCTGCCAGGTTGCAGGCCACATTCCCAACTTGGTGCCTGTATTCCAGGGCCAGGGAAGATGGGATGTGTGTGGAGAGGGAGGGTGATGATGTATCCAGGCCCCTATCTTCCTCTGGTGTCTCCTCAATACAATGCAGCCCAGTGAGTCCTCGGTATCCCTATCTGTTGACGGTGACAGGGATGGGGATGGGGATGGGGATGGGATTTCTCCAGGCCCCTGCGAGATACAATGTAACACAGTGCACCCTCACTGTATCTATTGGCCAGCCCAGGGATGGGGACCCTGCCCTGTCCCCCCTCACTCTTTCCCTCCTCGATACAATGTAGCACTGCAGCCGCGCGCTGACACAATGTAACCTCTCCCCCCCCGCCCACGCCACGTGACACGCCTCCCCGCCCTCCCATTGGCCCGCTATATCCGGCTCCTGCGTCACTGCACTCGGATGATCTCATCGGCCGCCGGTGCGCAGCCGCAGGGGGGGTGGGGCGCCGCGGCGCCTGCTGGGAGGTGTAGTTCCCTAGCCTCAGCCAGCTGCTCGCCCTGGGTAGTTGAAGGTAAGGAGGGGAGGAGTTAAGGGGCCTCTGTTTGTCTGCACACACACCTTAAAACACACATACGTTACAACACGCATACATTAAAGCAGAAACATCTTAAAACTCACACATATTAAAACCTATACAACATTAAAACATATACATATTAAAACACACATGAAAACATTTGCACCTTAATAAATTCTTAAAAATATGTATACCTTTAAACACACAAAGCACTAAACAGGTACACGCATTAAAACATGTACACCTTATCACACATACACTTATATACCTTATAAACCATATACATGTTCGAAGACACATGAAAAGATATATACCTGAACACATACTTAAAACATGTATGCCTTTAAACACACAAAGCATTTAAACAGGTACATGCATTAAACACAGACACCTTATCACATATGTACACATTAAAACCTATATACCTTAAAACATACAGATTAAAAAATACATGAAAACATATGCACCTTAATAAATACTTAAAAATATGTATACTTTTAAACATTCCAGATGAAGGGCTCTGGCCCGAAACGTGGAATTTCCTGTTCCTTGGATGCTGCCTAACCTGCTGTGCTTTAACCAGCAACACATTTTCAGCTCTGATCTCCAGCATCTGCAGACCTCACTTTTTACTTGATACTTTTAAACACACAAAGCATTAAAAAGGTACATGCATTAAAACATATACACCTTATCACACATATACACATTAAAACCTATATACCTTAAAACATACACAACATTAAAACATATACATGTTCAAACACACATGAAAACATATGCACCTTAATAAATACTTAAAAGTATGTATACCTTTAAACACACAGCATTAAAACAGGTACACGCACTAAACATAAAAACCTTACACACATTAAGACCTATATACCTTAAAAAACATATATGTTCGAACACGCACAAAAATATATACACCTTAACACATACTTAAAAACATGTATACCTTTAAACACACAAAGCATTAAAACAGGTACACGCATTAAACATATTCACCTTAACCCACATACACATTAAGACCTATATACCTTAAAACATACACAACATTAAAACATACACATGTTCAATCACACAATTGAAACACACACACATTAGACTCATGGAGATTTACAGCACCAAAAATTGTCCTTCGGCCCATTGGTCTATACTAGTCAAAATCAATGACCGAATCCCATTTTTGAGCCCTTGGCCCAGAGCCTTGTATATCTAGATGTGGAGATGCCGGTGTTGGACTGGGGCGGACCTGAGGAAGGAGCAGCGCTCTGAAAGCTTGTACTTTCAAATAAATCTGTTGGACTATAACCTGGTGTTGTGTGATATTTAACCTTGGCATCACAGTTGCACATCTAAATACTTCTTCAAAGTGATTAAGTCTGAGGTGTTGCATTTTGAAAAGTCAAATGAAGGTAGCATTTCATGGTGAATGGTAGGGCCCTAAGGAGTGTAGTGAAAACCGAGACACCTTGGAACTCAGGTACACGGTTCTATGAAAGTGGAGTCTCAGGTAGACAGGGTAGTGAAGAAGGCTTTTGGCACATTGGCCTTCATCAGTCAGGGCACTGAGTACATAAGTTAAGAAGTTATGTTGAATGGATGAGGCCACATTTGGAGTTCAGTTTTGGTCACTGTGCGATAGGAAGAATGATCTTCAACTGGAAAGAGTTCAGAAGGAATTTACAAGGGCCTGAGTTATAGGGAGAGATTGGATAAGCTAGGACTCTTTTCGTTAGAGAGTAGGAGACTGAGGAGCGATCTTACAGAGGTGTATAAGATCATGCGAGTCATGGACAGGGTGAATGCACTCAGTCTTTTCCCCAGGGTCGGGGAATCGAGGACTAGAGGGCATCAGTTTGAGGTGAGAGGAGAAAGAATAAAAGGGAACCTGAGGGGCAACCTTTTTACCCAGAGGGTGGTACGCAGATGGAATGAGCTGCCAGTGGAAGTGGTTGAGGCGGGTACCTTAACAACATTTAAAAGTCATTGGGACAAATACATGGATAGGAAAGGGTTAGAAGGATATGGGCCAAGTGCAGGGAAATGGGCTGAGCGTGGATGGACATTTTGGTCAGCATGGACCAGATTGGACCGAAGGGCCTATCTCCGTGCTGTTGGACTCTGTGACTGTATGAGGGTCTGTGCCTCTCCTGTCCTTGCAAGCAGTGAGCTCTAGATTCCCACCCCCCCCCCCCCGATTCCCACTATCCTCCAGATTCCCACCCCCCTCTCCCCGATTCCCACCACCCTCCAGATTCCCACCCACCCTCTCCCCGATTCCCACCACCCTCCAGATTCCCACCACCCCCAGGTGAAAAGGTTTTACCTCACATCCCCTCGAAATTCTGCCCCATCTTAAATCTCTGTCCTCTGGTCCTTGACCCTCTCATCAGGGGAAACATTTTCACCGACGTATACTCCTCATAATTTTATACATCTCAAACACATGGAAACACACACTTTTCCAGTTCTCCAGACCTGGAGTGGGGAGCATTGAAGGACAACCACTCCTAATACTTGGCATTAATTAGATTCCCTACAGTATGGAAACAGGCCCTTCAGCCCAACCAGTCCACACCGACCCTCCAAAGAGTAACCCACCCAGACCCATTTCCCTCTGACTAACGCACCTAACACTATGGGACAATTTAGCACGGCCAATCCACCTGACCTGCACACCTTTGGACTGTGGGAGGAAACCGGAGGAAACCCACGCAGACACGGGGAGAATGTACAAACTCCCCGCAGACAGTCGCCTGAGGCTGGAATCGAACCTGGGACCCTGGCACTGTGAGGCAGCAGTGTTAACCATTGAGCCACCAGTAAGGAGAAAGTGAGGACTGTGGACGCTGGAGATGAGAGTCGAGAGTGCTGGTCAGGCAGCATCTGAGGAGCAGGAGAGTTGAAGTTTCGGGCATAAGTCCTTCACCAGGAATGAGGGCTTTAGTGTGTGCTGTGGCTTAAGTGTTTAAAATGCCTGTCTTGTAAACATGGATACCAGAAACCCCCTTAGAAGGTACAAGCAATCGACATTTATGACGTGCGGGCACACTGCTCCTCTATGTCTTGTTTTAATCTGATGGAGGTTTCGAACATCCTGAGGGGGTGTGGATGGAGGAGATAGAGAGAAGCTGTTCCTGCTCATAAAAGGTCGGCGCAACATCAAGGGCCGAAGGGCCTGTCCTGCGCTGTAATGTTCTATGTTAACAATGACAGTGGTATAGAGTTAAAAGAGACGGGCAATTGGAGCAAGGGTGCTGTGAGAAGGAACGTTTTCACTCAGTGAGAAGTTAGGGTGCGGAATACACAACTTGGGAATGGAAGTAGGTTCAACTGAGGCATTCAAGAGGGGGCTTGGATGATTGGATAGAAATGATGTGCAGGGATATGGCAAAAAGGCAGGGGTCCTGGGGAGAGTGGCCCAACAAAGAGACCTTGCGTTGCAGGTTCATGGTTCCTGGAGGGCGGAGTCACAGGTAGACAGGATACTAAAGAAAGCATTTGGTACAATTGCCTTTATTGGTCAGTGCATCAATTGTAGGAGTTGGGAGGTCACCTTGTGCCTGTATAGGACATTGGTTAGGCCACTTTTGGAATGCTGCATTCAGTTCTGGTCTCCCTGCTGTAGGAAAGACGTTGTTAAACTCGAAAAGGCGCAGAAGAGATTTACAAGGATGTTGATGGGGTTGGAGGATTTGAGCGAGAGGGAGAGACGAAACGGAGGCTGGGGCTATTTTCCCTGGACTGTCGGAGGTTGACAGTTGATCGAACAAAGGTTTATAAAATCATGAGAGGCATGGATAGGGTGAATAGCTAAAGTCTTTTTCCCAGGGTAGGGGAGTCCAAAACTAGAGGGGCATAGATTTAAGGTGAGAGGGGAAAGATGTGAAAGGGACCTAGGAAGCAACTTTTTCACACAGTGGGTGGTACGTGTGTGGAATGAGCTGCCAGAGGAAGTGGTGGAGGCTGGTACAATTGCAACATTTAAGGGGCATTTGGATGGGTATATGAATAGGAAGGGGTTAGAGGGTTCTGGGCCAGATGCTGGCAAATGGGACTAGATTAGGTTAGGATATCTGGTTGGCCTGGACAAGTTGGACCAGGGCATCTGTTTCCATGCTGCATGCCTTAATGACTCTATGGCAGGAGATTAGCACAAGGGGATAGAACTGATGTAGTCACAATGGGCTGAGCGACCTCCTTCTATGCCACAGTGATTCTGGTATCACCTATACATTCATTGCCAAGTCATTAGCGAGGCTTACTTTGTACTCTCCCTGTGAGAATGAGAAAGTATTTCTGTGGTGCCCATCCTCCCACCACAAGAAGCCTGGCAGCCATTTCTTTTCTTACCCGGCCGCCATTGGCCATTCTGCCCTCGGAGATGGGTTTCCGCCGAGGTTTCTCAGTGCGGCTGAGCAGGCCGGTTTTCGGTAGATGGGACGCACTTGCTGCTGCTACTGAGCGTCAATGGTGGAGGGAGTGGAAACTTGTGGATGCGGGGCCAATCAAATGAGGCAGCTTTGTCCTGCATGGTGTCGAGCTTCTTGAGTGTCGTTGAAGCTGCCCCTCCCCCATCCAGGGTGAGTTGGGAGTATTCCCTCACACCCCTGACTTGTACCTAATAGATAGACGCTACAGGCAATTTAGCACGGCCAATCCACCCTAACAGTCTTCGGACTTTGGGAGGGAACTGGAGCACCCAGAGGAAACCCTTGCGGACAAGGGAAGAACGTGCACACTCCACGCGGACAGTGACCCAAGGGTGGAATCGAACCCAGGACCCTCGAGCTGTGTGGACAAGCTCTGCGGAGTCAGAAAGTGAGTTACTCACTGCAATATTCCCAGCTTCTGACCTGCTGCTGTATTAAAATGGTGAGTCCATTTCTGGTTAATGGTAACCTCCAGGATTTTGGGGCAATTCAGATACCAGCAGAAATTGGTCAGACGAGGGACATTTTCCTTCAAGCAGAGAGGCTGGGGGAGGGAGGAATCTGACTGAGGTGTATGAGATTATAAGGGGCTTAGACAAGTTAGGTAGGGAGAACTCTAACCCCTCAGTCAAAGGTCAATGACTGGGGACAGTTTTACAGTAAGGGGTAGGATTTGTAGAGAAGGTTTCAGGATTATTTTCAACCAGATGGGAGTGGGTATCCGGAACTCACTGGCTAAAAGGGGCAGGAATCCTCAAGACAATTAAGAAATTGATCACCAGCTATAGGAATATTAGATTAGATTACTTACAGTGTGGAAACAGGCCCTTCGGCCCAACAAGTCCATACCGACCGGCCTAAGCGCAACCCACCCATACCCCTACATTTACCCCTTACCTAACACTACGGGCAATTTAACATGGCCAATTCACCTGACCCGCACATCTTTGGACTGTGGGAGGAAACCGGAGCACCCGGAGGAAACCCACGCAGACACGGGGAGAACGTGTAAACTCCACACAGTCAGTCGCCTGAGTCGGGAATTGAACCCAGGTCTCAGGCGCTGTGAGGCAGCAGTGCTAACCACTGTGCCACCGTGCCGCCCATAAAGGAAGGATGTTATTGAACTGGAAAAGGTGTAGAAGCAGACTCACAAGGAGGTCACTGAGACTGGAAGGGTTGAATTATAAGAAAAGACTGGATAGGCTGGGACCCTTTCTGCCCTGGAGCGTAGGAGGCTGAGGAGGGATGGTGACCTTATAGAGGTCCATAAAATCATGAGAGGAATAGATAAGGTGATTAGCCAAGGTCTTTTTCCCAGGCTAGGGGGAGTTCAAAACCAGAGGGCATAGATTGAAGGTGGGAGGGCAGCAATATGAAAGGGCTCTGACAGGGCAACCTTTCACACAAGGGGGTGTTGTATGCTGCACATGGAATGAGTTGCTGCAGGAAATGGTAGAGGTGGGTACAACTAAAGACTATGGGCAGGTATCTGGACTGGGAAGGCTGAGAGGGATATGGGTTGAAAAGTGTGGTGCTGGAAAAACACGGCAGGCCAGGCAGCATTCAAGGAGCAGGAGAATCGACGTTTCGGGCAGAAGCCCTTCATTCCTGAAGAAGGGCTTATGCCCGAAACGTCAATTCTCCTGCTTCTTGGATGCTGCCTGGCCTGCTGTGTTTTTCCAGCACCACACTTTTCAACTCTGGTACTCCAGCATCTGCAGTCCTCACTTTCTCCTGAGAGGGATATGGGTCAAGTCCAGGCGAGTGGGGACTAGTTCAGTTCAGGAAATCTGGTCAAGATGGATAAGTCATAGTCATGGGTTTACGAAGCAGACCCTTAGGTCCATGCTAGAAGTTAGGCCGAAGGGCCTGGTTCCATGCTGTTTACCTTGAGAGGTGGTCAGAGGAAAACTCGAAAAGTCAGAGTGCAGAAGATGAGGGGTCGCGTGCTGGGAAATGGGATTAGAATAGATGGACGTTTGACGACCAGTGCAAATATGATGGGCTAGAAGACCACATTCTGCGCTTGTGAAAACTATCCACCCTCTGAGAAAACAAATTCCTCCTTGATTCCGTTCCAAGTGGGAGACAATTGGACCTGGATTTTCACCGAGTCGGGATGGTTCGAGACATGGCTGGGGGTGAGGGGGTTGGGAACAGCTACTGATGCCCCGATTTCTCACAGTCTTTCCAGTTTCTGGGAACTGCCTTTTTAAAGGTGGGGGGGGGGGGGGGGGAAGGTGGGTGGCGTCTAGTTTGGCTCACGCACCTACAGACGGCTCTCGCAGCCAGTCCTTGGCTCCACCATGGAGATTGGAGGGGCACACAGTCACCTCTGCCACACCTCTCCCAACAAGGTTAGAATGGGTCAGGCCGGCCCTTTGAAGGGTGGTTAGTCATGCCTGGCCTCTCAGGGATGCTGGGAACTGCAGTTGACGTATGCCACCCACACCCACATCAAGGGGTGCCTCTCTACCCACCTCCCATGGATCTTTGTGCTCGCCATGCACCCACCCCCATACACTCGTCCACAGCCCCTCAGTCTACACCCATTCCCTTGCCAGGCTGAGACCCTCCATGCAGCCATCGTATCCCCCGTGTGGGCATCGCTGGCTGTGCCACCATTTATTCATAGAATCCCTACATTGTGGAAGAAGGCCATTCAGCTCATCGAATCCACACCGATGCTCCAAACAGCATCCCACCCAGGCCCACACCCTAACCCTGCATTTCCTGTGGCTAATCAACTTAGCCTACACATTCCTGGGCACTATGGGACAATTTAGCACAGCCAATCCACCCTAACCTGCACATCCCTGGACACTGTGGGACAATTTAGCATGGCCAATCCACCTTAACCTGCACATCCCTGGACACTGTGGGACAATGTGGCACGGCCAATCCACCCTAACCTACACATCTTCAGACTACGAGAGGGAACTGCAGCACCCAGAGGAAACAAACGTGTAAACTCCACACAGACAGTCATCCAAGGGTGGAATCGAACCCAAGTCCCTGGCACCATGAGGCAGCGGGGCTAACCCACTGAGCTACCATGCCACCCCTTCATTGTCCATCCTTAACTGCCCTGTGGGAGGTTCGGAGTCGTGTCCTTATTTATATGCTGCCCTCCTCCTTCTCAGTGGTGGTTCAAGGATTTGGAAGGTGCTATCTAAGGATCTTTGGTGACTTGCTACAGCGCATCTTTTAGATGGTACATACTGCTGCTACTGAACATTTTCCATCGTGGGGCCATCCAACCACACGGTATCAATGTCATCTTCACTAGTTTGCTCAGCTCCCCTCCTCCACCCTCATCCAAGATCCAAACCTCCAACTCAGCACCGGCCTCGTGACCTGTTCCCACCTGTCCATTTCCCTTTCCATCTATCCACTCCACCCACCCCTCCGACCTATCACCATCACACCCCCCCCCCCCCAATCTGCATCTACCTATCACCTTCCCAGCTACCTCACCCACACCCTCCTATTTATTTCTTGGCCCCCTTCCCACCCTCCCCATTCCTGATAAAGGGCTCATGCCTGTAACGTCAACTCTCCTGCTCCTCGGATGCTGCCTACGTGCTGTGCTTTTCCAGCCACACCTTTCGTCTCTGATTCTCGAGTATCTACAGTCCTCACTTTGTCCTTCTACTGAATGTCAGTGATGGAGGGAGTGGACGCTTGTGGATGTGGCGCCAATTGATCAGCTGCTCTGTCCCAGTTGGTATCAAGCCGTGAGTGTTGTTGGAGGTGCACCCATCCAGGGGTAAGTGGGGGAGTATTCCATCACACCACCGACTTGTGCCTTGTAGGTGGTGGACAGGCTTTAGGAATTCTGGATGAGTGGTGCTGGAAGAGCACAGCAGTTCAGGCAGCATCCAAGGAGCAGCAAAATCGACGTTTCGGGCAAAAGCTCTTCATCAGGAATCTAGGAAGTCAAGAGGTGAATTACATGTCAGAATTCCCAGCCTCTGAGCTGCTTCGACCATCCTTTCAGGCAGTGTTCCATATCACCACAACTAAACTTAAAAAAGAAATTCTCATCATCCCCTCTAGTTCTTTTGTCTGTTCTGTGTCCCTGTCGTCATCCGCCCTCTTTTCATTAGAAACAGCTTCCCATTTCATGAACTCTGCCAAACTGTGCGTCATTTGGAAAGCTAATTTTCACAGGGAATGGATCCAAGAGACACTCTTGTAACTGACTAGGTGCGTCCATGCATAAGCTGAGGAGAGACCTGCAGTTCTGGTCAATATACGTCCATCGATGGTTTCCATAGGAAGCTGAAAATTGCTACTTTTCTGCTCTCTGGGGATCTTGCTGGGCTCAAGTCAGCTCCAGTTTCCCCCATGTTTTAACAGCAGCTGCAACAACACCTTTTATGTTCATTAGGCATCTTCCAATTCAGTTCAGTTTGATTTAATTCACAAGAGCGTGGCCAAAGGCTTGGAGCCCCAAGAAAGGAAGATATTGGTTTTGGACCCAGCCGTGATCTTATTGAATGGGGCTGAACGGCCTGCTCCTGCCTTTTTTATGGTCTTTGTTTTTTTATTGAAGGGAAGGAAGTGGGTTGCAGAGGGGGAGAAATTCCCTGTTGCCATGATACTACCACTCAGGCTCTGGGGCACCGACTAGGCCTCTGAAGGGGGCGGAGCAATGGTGTGGTGGTGGTGGGGGAGGCGAAAGGACTACAACTCCCAGCGGCCCCCGGTGCGGGGCGGGGCGTACGCTCCGCGGCAACCGCACGCTGATTGGCTCGCGTGACCCGGCGCCGGGGGCCGATTGGAGGGCGGGGGCCGTCAATCACGCGGAAGGGGGCGGAAGTGTCATGGCCTGGCTGTGTGAGGGGGACATGTGAGCAGCAGCAGCAGCAGACAGGTAACCCAGCAGCTACAGATCCTTGCCTTTAACACTGTGGCACGGCGGCCTTTGTAGGTAATGCAGAGGCTACACGAATTCTGCATTCATATTGATGCTATTAATGGTTTTACCAGGTCTGCTGTCCCATGAGACAGTGACCATGTGGGTGGTGCTGGTGCTGGACTGGAGGGTGGACAAGGCTTTTATAAGAAAACACAATACACCAGGTTATAGTCCAACAGGTTTATTTGAAAGTACATTCCCCTGCTCCTTTGTTGGCTAGTTGGTGGTGCAGGATACACCGGGCACGGGATTTATAAGTAAAAGATCAAAATCTGGTACATCTCATGCAACGTATTGAACAAACCCACGTTGAGTCTTTAGAACGGGGACGCTGGTCTCTCTTGATTGAGAGAGGGACTGACCGAGGGTTGCTGTACTCCAGGCGAGGCGGGGAGAAAGAGAGACTGAGACTCAGGAGATCTCTTCGCGGTAACTTCAGCCGGTGCTGGGTTTCGAAGTTGGTGCCGCGATGTGCCGCCAACCAATCCTCTGGCTGACAGAGCTGAGCTGACCCTCTGCTCCCACATTGGGATGCCTGATCCCCCCACCATTAAGAAAAATCAAATACTTCCCCCATCACCCCCCCCCCCATAACCACCACCACCACCACCATCGTTGCTTCTCGGCATCATGGGGGTGCACGCTCAGGTACCCAGTATATCAAAAGTGTAAAAATAAAAGACACGCAGTGTGGGATCTAATTTCATGGCCATCGGGGGTCAGAGCCATGTCCCTCGATGATTACCTCTTTCTCTCAATCTCAGGTAACCCAGTCTCCATCCGTTGGAATAAAAATCCAGGGGAAAATTGATAACTCTTTTTTTCTTGCCTGTAAAGAAATTATTTTGGTTTGGATGTTAATGGTGCGCAGGGATAAGGCAAGAGACTGGCACTGGGGAGTCGTGCCAGACGAGACGACTGAGTCAGTGCGGCACGGTGGGCCGAATGGCCTCATACTGCACCACATCAATTTTGTGTAAAAAAAACAAAAATGTGATTTTTGTGTATGTGAAATATTAAAATATGTTAGCCACTTAGGGCAGCACGGTGGCTCAGTGGTTAGCACTGCTGCCTCACAGCGCCAGGGACCCGGGTTCGATCACACCCTCGGGCGACTATGTGGACTTTGCACATTCTGCTTATGTCTGCCTGGGGTTTCCTCCGGCTGCTCCGGTTTCCTTCCACAGTCCAAAGATATGCAGGTTAGGAATGTCCCAGCTGCCCCTTGAGTGAAGCTAAAGGATCCCGTGACTGCTGTTGAGAAAGGGAGAGGCGAATGGGTGGCCTCGTTGGGGCGTTGACCAACATTGATGTCGTACCCACCCTCACTGAAACATGATCTGCTCATTAACCCCATCGCTGGGAGTGGGACCCAGCCCTGAGCAAGTTAGCTCCAAGCTGAAGGCTCGTCACTGTCAGTGAAATGTTTTTGGGGGGGGTCCCGACTGGCGCTACAGAAATGCAGGTCTTCCTTTCCTCCTACGTTTTTGGGTAGCATTTGGACAAGTGCAGTCTTGACAGAGACAGCAGGTAGGAAACAGGGTGGGGTTGATGTAGGGTGGGGGTTAAGATAGCTGAAATTCTATCAATGTGAGTCAACAGGGAGTAGCCAGGTATGAGATGTGACTTGTTTGATGTGATGTTTGCGCAGTGAGTTCTTATGTGGTCTATGGAAAAGGTGCAGCAAATCATTTCAACAGCGGCGGTCAAAATATTTTTGACTTGAAGTCCTAGGAACTCTCGCAAATTTACCAGAGCGTTGGGGAAGGGTTGGGATTACTCGGATAATGTGGGTCATTCCTGGAAAGAGAGGCATCCTGCCAACATTGTGCGCCCTGCATTCTCCAGGGAAAAATGCAAGAATACCCGATCTCAAATGGTCACCACAATTTATACCACAGGAGAAAGGATTGATTGGTGACTCTGGTTGCCGTGGAGAAAGCACCAGGTGGCTCAAGCTCCCTGGTAATCTCTCAAACCCTTGAGCATATTCCTTTTGTTTGCAGAGGATGTGGCTGTGCATATGTTGCTTCAAATGAGCGTTAAGTCATCCAGGGCATGGGGTGACACAGTGGCACAGTGGTTAGCACTGTTGCCTCACAGCGCCAGGGATTTGGGTTCAATTCCCACCTCAGGCGACTGACTGTGTGGAGTTTGCACATTCTCCCCGTGTCTGCGTGGGTTTCCTCTGAGTGCTCCGGTTTCCTCCCAAAGATGTGCAGGTTTGGTTAATTGGCCGTGGGAAATTGCCCGTAGTGTTAGGGGAAATGTAGGGGAATGAATGGGTTGCTTTTCGGAGGGTCGGTGTGGACTTGTTGGGCCGAAGAGCCCGTTTCTGCACTGTAGGGAATCTAATCTAATCAAATCACGTTATGGGCTTGCCTGTATATTTCCAACTAATTCTGAAATTGTCATTTTTCTGCCTGTTGTGGGAGGGGAGTGTCTGAGGCAGCATTGCTGCATTTTCAACCACACCAAGCTTCCATTGGATAACTCTTTATCATTGAGCTGGCACAGGCTGTCTGGGCTGAATGGCCACATTCTGAGCTGAACGCTTCTGTAAAGCTCCACGGGACCAGGTGAGGTCTGAGCAGAAGTAGCAGCAGCAGGAATAGGCCATTCAGCCCATCAAACCTGCTCCTCCTGCAACATGGAGGGATATGGGCCGGGTGCTGGCAGGTGGGACTAGATTGGGTTGGGATATCTGGTCGGCATGGACGGGTTGGACCGAAGGCTCTGTGCTGTACATCTCTATGACTCTTTTAGATCGTGGTTGATCTGGTCATCTTCAACTCTACTCTCCTGCCTATTCCCCATAATCTTTGATTCCCTCCCTCTACCTATCTCAGCCTTTAATTTACTAACTGACCCAGCCTCGACAGCCCTCTGTGGTAAAGAACTCACTCCCCTCTGAGAGAAGAACTTGCAAATCATCTCAGTCTTAATCACGTGACCCCTTATTCTGAGATTATGGCCTCTGGTCCGAGACTCTGCTGCAAGGGGAGACTGCCTCTCTGCATCTACTCTGTAAGAACTTTGTATGTTTCAATAAGGTCGTCTCTCATTGCTCGAAATTCCAATGAGGACAGGCCCAATCTACTCCATCTCTCCTCATAGCTCAATCCCTGCAGACCAGTGGACCTTCTCTGGACTGCCTCTGATGCCAATGTAGCTTCCCTTAGGTCAGGGATGCAGAACTGTTCCCTTTGCAATTTAGGCCAATATTACATTTACCTTCCATACTGACCACTGTGCGGGGCAGCACGGTGGCTCAGTGGTTAGCACTGCTGCCCCCACGGCGCCTGGTTCGATTCCAGCCTCGGGCGACTGTCTGTGTGGAGTTTGCACGTTCTCCCCTTGTCTGCGTGGGTTTCCTCCCATAATTCCAGGGATGTGCAGGTTAGGGTGGATTGGCCGTGCTAAATTGTCCCATAGTGCCCAGGGATGTGCAGGTTAGGGTGGATTGGCCGTGCTAAATTGTCCCATAGTGCCCAGGGATGTGCAGGTTAGGGTGGATTGGCCGTGCTAAATTGCCCCATAGTGTCCAGGGATGTGCAGGTTAGGGTGGATTGGCCGTGCTAAATTGCCCCATAGTGTCCAGGGATGTGCAGGTTAGGTGCATTAGTCAGGGGTAAATCTAGTAGGATACTGAGTGGGTTACTCTTTGAAGGGTCAGTGTGGACTTGTTGGGCTGAAGGGCCTGTTTCCACACTGTAGGGATTCTGTGATAAGTTGGGTGCTAGCGTTTTGCGATTTATGGATGAGAGCTCCCAACTCCTTCTATTCCATAGCATTCTGTTTAAATAATCTTTGGCTCTGTTCACACTTCCCCACATTGTGCAAAGATTGGGCAGATGGAATACACTCATTTAACCTGTCCGTATCCCTTTGCAGATTCTGAGAGGCATCCTCACCTCTGGCCTTTCCACGTACGTTTGTACTGTGCAGAGATTTGGCGATAATATATTCACTTTCCTCATCCAAGTTGTTCATATCATAGAATCCCTACATAGAATCCCATTCGGCCCATTGAATTTGCACTGGCTCTCTGAACAGCATCCCACCCTATCCCCCAACCCTGCCTTCCTGTGGCTAGTCCACCTCACCTGCACATGCCTGGACACTGTGCGGTAATTTACCACCAGCCAGTCCACTGGAACCTGGATATCTTTGAACTGTATTGGGAGAGGCTGGTACAATGACAACATTTTAAAAGGCATCTGGATGGGTATATGAATAGGAAGGGGTTAGAGGGATATGGGCCAAGTG
The DNA here is from genome assembly GCF_020745735.1 of Hemiscyllium ocellatum. Classification (NCBI taxonomy): domain Eukaryota; kingdom Metazoa; phylum Chordata; class Chondrichthyes; order Orectolobiformes; family Hemiscylliidae; genus Hemiscyllium; species Hemiscyllium ocellatum. The sequence continues at coordinate 11,364,641 of NC_083446.1, forward strand.
CTGGCAAATGGGACTAGATTAAGTTAAAAATCACCCAACACCAGGGTATAGTCCAACACGTTTTGGTTGGAAGCACTAGCTTTTGGACATTCACCTGGTGAAGGAGCGTCGCTCCGAAAGCTAGTGCTTCCAAATAAACCTGGTGTTGTGTGATTTTTGTCCATAGTCTAACACCGGCATCTCCAAATAGAGCCTAGATTGGTCTCTCCCATCCAGATATCCTAAACTAAAGTGTCTGTAGGACTCATTGTATCTCCCCAGTCCATTTGGTTATCCTGGTGAAGAGTCACCGGACTAGGAATGTTAACTGTGCTTTCTGTCTCGCTCCAGACCTGCTGAGTTTCTCCAGCTGTGTGTGTGTGTTTTTTGTTGTTTCAGATCCCCAGCGCCCGGGGTCCTTGTTCCTTCCCCGTTGCGTCCTCCGTTTCCCAGCGGTCTGAGCAGGGAGGATGGACAGTGTGCAGCTCAACAACGGAGTGGAGATGCCTCTGCTAGGCCTCGGCACCCACAGGCTGCGAGGGTACGAGGCCGTGTACCGGGCGCTGGACGCCGCGCTCGGGCACGGTTACCGCTCGGTCGACACGGCCAGCGTGTACGGCAACGAGGCGGACATCGGCTGGGCGCTGGCAGAGCTGCTGCCCAAGCACGGCCTCTCCCGGGCCGACGTCTTCATCACCAGCAAGCTCTCGCCAGCCGATCAGGGGGAGCGGGCCGAAGAGGGCGCCTTACGGAGCGTGGAGACCTTGGGCTGCAGCTACCTGGACCTCTATCTCATCCACTGGCCCGGCCGTCAGGGCTGGAAGAGCGAGGACCCCCGTAACCCGGGGTGCAGGCGCCGCAGCTGGGAGGCGCTGGAGGGTCTTCACGAGAGAGGCCTGTTCCGCGCCCTCGGAGTGTCCAACTACACGGAGGGCCACCTCAGGGAGCTGCTGGCCCATTGCCGGGTGCCGCCGGCCGTGCTGCAGGTGGAGTATCACCCGCGCCTGGTGCAGAGCGGCCTGTTGGCCTTCTGCGCCGAGCACGGCCTCCACCTGCAGGCCTACTCCTCCCTGGGCACAGGGCACCTGCTGGAGGAGCCTCAGGTACAGGCCCTGGCCTCTGCCTACGGCCGCAGCCCCGCCCAGGTGCTGCTGCGCTGGGCTGTGCAGCAGGGCATCGGGGTCATCCCCAAGTCAGCCAATACTGAGCGCGTTGCCGCCAACGCCCGGCTCTTCGACTTCCGCCTGGCCCCGGAGGACGCTGAGCTGCTGACCGGGCTGCACTCTGACAGCCACTACTGCTGGGACCCCCAGGCTGTCGTCTGAGCCAGGGTGGGGGGGGGGAAGGTCTCTGGGATGTCTGAGTAACTGGCCTGTGCTGCCTACTTCAGGCTGCATCCCCTGCCCGGTTCTAAACCCTGACTTGAGACGCGCCAAGGATGTGAAGGGGGGGTGGGGGGGAAGAGTTGTAGCGTTCCCACCTCTGGGCCAGAAGGGATGATCCCTGCTCTCCCCCCGGGTCCAGAGCTGTGTCACAACATGTCTGAAAATAAATATTGCTTATTAAAATCAACAAGACTTTGGTCTGGAATCCGTACGACAAAGGAATAGGCCCCTTCAGCACCACTCCACCCCCCCCCCCCCCCCCCCCCCCCCCCCCCCATCCCACGATCTTGTATCCAACCTATAAGAACATAAGAATGATACGGCCATTCAGCCCCTCGAGCCTGTTCCACCACTCAATACGATTGTAGCTGACCTCATTTTAGCTTCAAGGCTGAAAATGTATTGATGGAAAAGCGCAGCAGGTCAGGCAGCATCCAAGGAGCAGGAAATTCGACATTTTGGGCATAAGCCCTTCTTCAGGAATGAGGACAGTGTGCCAAGCAGGCTAAGATAAAAGGTAGGGAGGAGGGACTTGGGGGAGGGCCGTTAGAAATGTGATAGGTGGAAGGAGGTTAAGGTGAGGGTGATAGGCCGGAGTGGGAGTAGGGGGCGGAGAGGTCAGAAAGAAGATTGCAGGTTAGGAAGGTGGTGCTGAGTTCAAGGGTTGGGACTGAGACAAGGTGGGGGGATGGGAAGTGAGGAAACTGGAGAAATCTAGGTTCATCCCTTGTGGGTTCATCATTTTCAGCTCTGATCTCCAGCATCTGCAGTCCTCACTTTCTCCTAGGTCATTTTAGCTTCAACCCCACTTTTGTGCCCTGCCTATTTCTGATTAAAAATCTGTCTGTCTCCTCCTGAGATTTATTCAGTGTCCTCTGTGTACACTGGCAGGTGGGGGGGGTGGGAGTGAATTCCACAGATTTGACCCTTTCCCCCTTTGAGAGAAGTCATTGTTCCTCATCTGTGTGGCCCCCTTATCCTGAAACGATGAACTCCTGTTCTAGATTGTTCCCACGAGGAAACCTCCTCCCTCAGTCTACCTTGTCAATCCCATTTAGCATCTGATAAACCTCAATTAAATCTCCTTTTATTCTTCTAAACTCGAGAGTTTAGAATCTCAATCTCTCTTCATCATACAAACCTGGTATTAGTCCTTGTGAACTTCCAGTCAACTAATGGCCCAGTATATTCCCTGCCATTTCCCACCTATCCCTGGCTTTCCATGGTGACCTCTGGTGAGCTGTGGAGGTGGGAAATGTGATTTTGGCATCAGATAGAGTCCCACAGCACGGAAACAGATCCAACCAGGCCGTGCCGACTGTAATTCCAAACTAATCCAGTCCCACCTGCCTGCATTTAGCCCATATCCCTCTAAACATTCCTTATCCAAAGTATTTATCCAGCTGTCTCTTAAATGTTGCAACTGTACCCACACCCATGTCCTCTGGAAGTTCATTCCAAACATGAACCACCCTCCGTGTGAGGCAGTTGTCCCTCATGTCCTTCTTAAATCTTTCTCCTCTCACCTTAAAACTAAGCCCCCTTGTCCTGAAATCCCCCACCTGAGGGAAAAAACACCTGCCGTTCACCTTATCTGTACCCCTCAAGGTTTTATTCAGTTTCCACCACCAGGAAGATAGGAAAACACCCGAGTGGCCAGTGACGAGCAGTGCCCTTCACATCAAAGGGCAATGCTGTGTGATCAAACAGTGAAGGGGGGGACAGGGACTAATCAAAATAGAGTTGGAGGGGGAAATGATGCATTCCACTCCCTGCGGCGCCCACCTCTCCCTGAACAACTCCAGGATGTTGGTGGAGACTGTGTACTCCTTTTCCAGAGACACCGGGGCTCTAATGTAACCACGGAAGGGGGCAGGCAGTCGGCCCTAACGACCCCCTCCACGACCCGCTGCCTGGACCTGGTTTTGGCCACCAACTAGACGTTTTAAAAAAATATTTTATTAAACAATTCGCAGTTTACACAAACAATGTTTATAGCTGTATACAGAAAAACAGCAATTTTATATAGGGAGGGGAATGGCGAAGCCAGACCCCAAACCCTACCGTTTAACCAGTTTTCAGGGAAATGAGAAAGCTCAAATCCCAGCTTCAGTCATTATAAAAACAGTAACAATAACATTTGGACATGTACAACAGTCTAATTATGCAAAAACATGCATACAATGCAGACCCCCACAAGCCCCCAACCCTCCCACCTTCCTACCACTGTAAGGCAGCCCGCCCCTACCCACCTTCCTGCTCTCTGTCTGCCCTGACACACCTTCCGACCACCTCTCGGACAGCCCGTCCTGATTACCCCTTCTTGGGATGACAGCGCTCAGAACGGCCTACCCACCATTTGGCTCTCAGGGCAACTGGCATCAGGGTGGCCTACTCACCCTCTGGCTTTCGGGACAGCCTACCAACCTTCAGGTTCACAGGATGGCCTACCCACTCTCCGGCCCTTGGGGGTGACAGCTTTCAGGGCAACCCATGAGTCTCCCAGCTCACAGTAAGGCCTGCCAGGGACACATAAGACAGTGCAGGTGATAAGCCCAACGAACAACACGATACACAGTTAGTTACCAAAAAAAGAGTCCTTTCTGCTACACAGAGTCCATTAACATAGACAGTTCTCTTCAAAACTCTCCATTCCAGTATTCAAAGTGCATTGTCAGAAATAGAGTCCACTCCAAACTGCAGAGACTGTTGCTAAAAAGAGTGCACAACAGAGGGCAGAGTCCACTCCCAAAGGCAGCAAATGCACACCCCACAGGTATTCAATCTCCGTGGAGTCCTGGCCCATCCTTCGAGAACCAGGCCCACTCACAGGAACACAGTATATTATAAAAGGTGCTGTTAACTCACAGGGGTTTGGTCCACTCCTGAAGCAAAGGTGCTCTCCCAAACTCCAGGATACAGCAAGTGCTCACCTCCCAACACACACGTGTTCAATCCTCAGATGCCCAGTCCCAGGACCAGGCCTCCCCACAGGAACAGCTACTCTGGTATTTCTTCACAAGGGCTCAGTCCAAACACTTAAAAAAAAAACTAGAGTCCAAGGGCTAAGACCTACCACAAAATTAACATTGTCCTTTTCTCAAAAAAAGAATAACACACAGGCTGTAACTAGCCAGTGAAACAACAATCCCCGAATGCGAACTGAGCTACACCTGAAACACATTGTGTACATCAGGAGGTTAACAATCAGTCCTCACTCAGGGAATACCAGTTATCTAACTGGCTAAATAATCCAGCCAGTTCAGGAATCAGGTCTCCCCACCCCCCATTAAAACACACTGACTGTAGCACTAGCCAGCATAGAGTCAGTCACCTGACACAAATGGGGTGTTCTTGAGATTGATCCAGCTCCCTCAAGAGCCAGCTCTCAGAGTGAACAGACATGACTCATCTTTTATTTTTACCCCCACACTACCGTCTAACTGCGGTAGTGCTTATTTTCCCCCCGACGCCATGTTGTGTGTGTGCAGGTGTGAGACACAGTGAAAGACACAAGGTGTGCAAATCATTATTCAGTTCTCACCACCAGGAAGATAGGAAACACCCGAGTGGCCAGTGACAAGCAGTGCCCTTCACATCAAAGGGCAATGCTGTGTGATCAAAACAGTGAAGGGGAGGGCAGGGACTAAATCAAAATAGAGTTGGAGGGGGAAATAATGCACTCCACTCCCTGCGGCGCCCACCTCTCCCTGAACAACTCCAGGGTGTTGGTGGAGACCGTGTGCTCCTTCTCCAAGGACACCCGGGCTCTAACGTAACCGCGGAAGAGGGGCAGGCAGTTGGCCCTAACGACCCCCTCCACGGCCCGCTGCCTGGACCTGTTTATGGCCGGTTTGGCCACCAACATGACTTTATTATGGCTAGTGAACAAGAGCTTTCCAATTACTAATTGATTTCTTGGGTTTTAAAAGGTGAGAGTAAAATACTCACCAGTCGATCACTTACCTAATTCATTTCCGTCGAGTGTCTCTCTGCCTCCTCCTGTGCAGCTTCTCTTACCCCTTCGCTCCTGCAGCCTGGCCAGGTTCAAGAAAGGAAGTGGGCTCCTCCTTTCCCCATCTGCTCAGACCTCCCTCACTCACCAAATCCCGTGTGTCACTGTCTGTGCAGTGCGGCCTTCTATCGTGATATGAAAAGCTGCCTCAGAAGAGGGTGTGGTCTGGGATAGCAGACTGCCAACTGTCGCTTTAACGAGCTGCAGCCACTGAGCTTCCTTCTCCCTGTCTGAGTCTGGAAGAAACTTCCAAGTGTCTCCGATAAAGTGCTTAATTTTAAAGAGAGTTAGCTCTTTAGCTTAACCAAACCCCGAATTCGGTCAGAAACGAAATCAGAAATTTGCTGGAGAAACTCAGGCCGGCTCTGCGGGGGAGAAAGCAGAGTTAACATTTCGGGTCCACCGACCCTTCTTCAGAACTGACTGTAGCAAGAAAGAGGTTAGGGACATGGGTTAGGCTGGAGATGGAGCCCCGGGTAGAGACAAAAACAGTCGGGTTGACCAAGGAGCAGATAAAGGTCAGCCTGGGCCAAGGAATGGAGACTGCGAGTGGCTGACGTCGGACCATGTGATGACAAGGCCTGGTGCGGGTGGGGTGTTAGGCTGAGGACATGGGAGAAACTGCTGGTGCACTGCAGCAAATCTGAGGCACAGATGTTGGCCAAGGGAACAGGGGGCAGGGGTGTCGAAGTGGCAGGCGACTGGAATCTCAGGGTCTTTTTTTTTTGGCGGGAGGAACGTAGGTGTTCCGTGAAGCAGTCACCCAGTCTGCACTTGGCCTCCTCAATGTAGAGGGGAGCGCATTGTGAGCAGAGAACGCGGTAGGCAAGATGGTCAGAAGTGCAGGTGTAGAAGGTGTAGCTGGGACCTTGGATACTGAGGAGGGAAATGGGCTGGTGTTGCACCCATCGGCGATGGCAGGGGAAGGTGTGGTCGGGCTGGGAGCGGAGGAGGAGTGGCCCAGGGTGTCACAGGAGGGAACAGTCCCTTACAGAAAGCTGACAAGGCAGGGGAAGGGCATGTGTAAATATGTGATATGTAAACAGTCTGTCCCTGTTGGGGTGAAGGGAATAGCTGACGGGTTTGGGGATCCCTGGCTGATGAAGAATATTGAGGCTCTGGTCAGGAAAAAGAGGGTATAATTGGAGTTAAGCCATCGGTCTCAAACTGACAATAAAAAATGTAAGAGAGAAACCAGAAACAGGGTATGAGATTGTTTTTAACTTCAAAAATAAACTTTATTCATAGCACACATTATATTGCTATACATACAGACATCGAAATTTATTTTTCCTATATACATTTACTATCCAGCTCTTCTGCTGATGCGTCAGCAGAGCCCAAAAGACTGCGTGGGCCCCCTGTTCTTCTTAGGCAGGCAGATGTTACACGGTGGTCTTTCCCCACTGCGCCTTGGCGGCAGCTGCCCCAAGCTTCAGCGCGTCCCTCAACACATAAGATAAGGTTAAGGAGAATCCCAAGAGCTTCTATCGCTATATTAAAAGGGTGACTAGGAAGAGAATAGGTCCCCTTAAAGATCAGCGTGGCCGTCTCCATGTGTGGAGCCACAGGAGAGGGGGCAGAGTTTTAATGAATATTTCTCCTCAGTCTTTACTGAGGACAGATTTGTTGATGCTAAGAAAACGAGGGAAACAAGTTGGGGGTGTTTTGGACCACGTGCATATTACCAGAGAGGAAGTGTTTGTAACCTTAAAAGCACATTAAGATGGATAAATCTCCCGGGGTCTGATCAAGTCTATCCTCAGATGTTGTGGGAGACTCGGGAAGAAATTCTAAAGTCCCTTGTTTCCTTCATCTTTAGCCACTGGTGACGTTCCGGAAGACTGGAGGGTGGCTAACGTTGTTTAAGACAAGCCGGGGAACTCCAGGCCAGTGAGCCTGACATCAGGGTTAGGCAAGTTGGTGGAGAGGATCAGGATTAACCAACATTTGGATAGTTAAGGTCTGATTAGGGATAGTCAGTGTGGAATTGTGCACAGGAAGTCTTTTTGAGGAGGTAACCAAAAGGATAGATGAGGGTCAGGCAGTGGATGTTGTCTCTATGGCCTTTAGTAAGGCCTTTGACAGGTCCCACACAGCAGGCTGGTCATGTAGGTTAGGTCACATGGGAGAGCTAGCTCATTGGATTCGAAATTGGCTCGATGGTAGGAAGCAGAGGATGATGGGTGAAGGCTGTTTCTCAGGCTGGAGGCCTGTGACTAGTGGGGGGCCGCAGGGGTCAGTGCTGGAACCTTTGTTATCTGTTATTTACATACATGATCTGGATGTGAATGTACAAGGCATGATTAGTAAGTTTGTGGATGACACAAAATTTGGTGGTATTGTTGATAGCAAGGAAGGTTATCAAAAATTACAGGGGGGTCTTGATCAGATGGGGAAGTGGGCTGAGGATTGGCAAATCCAATTCAGTACAGATCAGAGTGAGGTGTTACACTTTGGAAAGTCAATCCAAGGTCGGACTTATACAGTAAATGGGAATGTCCTGAGGCGTGTTGTGGAACAGAGGGACCGAGGAGTACAAGTACGTAGTTCATTGAAAGCAGCGCCACAGGGAGACAGGGTGGTGAAGGTGGCATTTAGCACGCTGGCCTCCATCGGTCAAGGCACTGCTTATAGGAGTTGGGATGCTATGTTTCAGTCATACAAGAGGTTGGTGAGGCTGCACTTGGAGTATTGTGTACGTGTTTGGTCACACTGTTTCAGGAAAGGCTAAGTTAAACTGGAAAGAGCGCAGAGAAGATTTACAAGGATGTTGGCAGTAGGCCTGAGTTATAGGGAGAGGTTGGCCAGGATAGGACTTTAGTCCTTGGAATGTAGGGGTGACCTTATTGAGGCGTTACGGAGCAGAGGTTGACACCCCTCTGATAATTAAAACTGAAACACCCAGAGAAGATAACCACGTCTCATAATCTGATAACCAAACTGCCTCTTAGCCCCAATCTGTTGTAAAGGAGCAGTTAAATGAAATGGAACCATTTCACCCACTCTGTAATTAACAAGTAACAATTTATTTATCTAACTCCAGCTGTGAACAAATTAACAGAATTACTAACAAACTGAGCAATCGCTCTCTAACTACCTGTTCTGGAATAAAACAAGGTTCTAATAGTATGCTGTTTTCATAAACACTTACGCAGCAAAGCAATAAATTAAAACGGATCCTCTCAAAGTTCACGCAGAATGTGTCTTCCGAAACACTCCGCTGTCTCTCCAAGTCTTTCTTCTGCTGTCAGGGATGTTTCCGTTATAATTTCTTCTGTCCTAAACGCCCCCCTCTGCTGAATTCTGGTGTCGAGAAGACTACCTCAGAGTGCTGGTAACGTTTATGAATAGACGGGTTTTTTTTTCTTCTGAGAGCTGGTAACTTCTTATGTCTTTAGATGGCACTTGTCTCTCCTGCCTCTGTCCAGTTGCCTCCTCTCTCTATATCCGTGCGAACATAGTAATTTTTCTAACTTGGTTTAAAGTTGTCAACACCATCAGATTTAAATTTAATTGGTCCGTCACCTTCAAGTACCTTTTAAATTAATTGGCTGAATTTAAACAGTTGTCTGGGTCAAAGTGCTGCTGGGAGCCTGCTAACTGATCGACTTTTTCATATATTATGTCAATTCAAGCACCTGCACATTGCTTACCCAGAGATATTCATTTTCAAATCTGAAAATAACACCGGCTTTTAAATCCATCGCAAATTCACCTGCACCTCCACACACATCAATTACTGCATCCGCTGCACCCGATGTGACCTCCTCTATATTGGGGAGACAGGCCGCCTACTTGCGGAACATTTCAGAGAACACCTCTGGGACACCCAGACCAACCAACCGAACCATCCCGTGGCTCAACACTTCAACTCCCCCTCCCACTCCACCAAGGACATGCAGGTCCTTGGCCTCCTCCATCGCCAGATCCTGACCACACGACGGCTGGAGGAAGAGCGCCTCATCTTCCACCTAGGAACCCTCCAACCACACGGGATGAATGTTTTCAGCTTCCTCATTTCCCCTCCCCCCACTTTTTCTCAGTCCCAACCCGGAGCTGAAAATGTGTTGCTGGAAAAGCGCAGCAGGTCAGGCAGCATCCAAGGAACAGGAAATTCGACATTTTGGGCAAAAGCCCTTCATCAGGAATGAGGAAAGTGTGCCCAGCAGGCTAAGATAAAAGGTAGGGAGGAGGGACTTGGGGGAGGGGCGATGGAAATGCGATAGGTGGAAGGAGGTCAAGGTGAGGGTGATAGGCCGGAGTGGGGTGGGGGTGGAGAGGTCAGGAAGAAGATTGCCGCTTAGGAGGGCGGTGCTGAGTTCGAGGGATTTGACTGAGACAAGGTGGGGGGAGGGGAAATGAGGAAACTGGAGAAATCTGAGTTCATCCCTTGTGGTTGGAGGGTTCCCAGGCGGAAGATGAGGCGCTCTTCCTCCAACCGTCGTGTTGTTATGTTGTGGCGATGGAGGAGTCCAAGGACCTGCATGTCCTCGGTGGAGTGGGAGGGAGAGTTAAAGTGTTGAGCCACGGGGTGGTTGGGTTGGTTGGTCCGGGCGTCCCAGAGGTGTTCCCTGAAGCGTTCCGCAAGTAGGCGGCCTGTCTCCCCAATATAGAGGAGGCCACATCGGGTGCAGCGGATGCAATAGATGATGTGTGTGGAGGTGCAGGTGAATTTGTGGCAGATATGGTAGGATCCCTTGGGGCCTTGGAGAGAAGTGAGGGAGGAGGTGTGGGCACTCATCACAAATTTGAGGAAGCAAAGAACACCATCAACAATATCCTGACAGGCATCAAATTCACAAAAGAGGAGGCGAAAGGCAACGGAGTCCCATTCCTCGAGGTGACAGTTGAAGGTACTGTTGACGGAGAGCTCCAAACCAGCGTCTCCAGCAGAATAACAAACACGGGCCAAATACTTGACTTCAGAAGCAATCATCCCCACACTCACACACGCAGCGGCATCCAGACCTTATTTCAATCAGCTACATCACACTGCAGCACCCAAGAACGACAAAAAGCAGAAGGAAAATATCTGTACAATGTTTTCGAGAAAAACGGTTACCCAATAAACATAATCCGTCAATTCCTCAGAAACAATCCCAAACAAGCAGACACAACACGACCAAAAACTATCGCCACGTTACTTCACATCAAAGACAATATCAGAAATTGCTTCCAGACTACTCAAACCCCTTGGCGTCATGGGAGCCCACAAACCTACCAACACACTTAAACAGCGACTAATGAGCCTAACGGATCTATTAGATACCACCAGCAAAACTAACGTCATTTTCGAGATACCATGCAAGAACTGTAAAAATCACTACATGGGATAAACTAGCAGGGAACTTGTCACCAGAACACCAACTGGTCACCAAAAGACCCACTCTCATTAGTTTCTCTACATAAGATAGCACTTTGACTGATACAACACACACATCCTAGGACAGGCGAAACAAAGGCACACACGAGAATCCTTCGAGGCATGGCATTCTAACCAGAGTGCCGTCAATAAACACCTCGATTTAGATCCCATCCACCTTCCCTTGAATACAAACTGGAAATGACATCACCCACCTTAAAACACCAAGCCTATAAATAGAGAAGTGGGACATACCGCCCAGTGCTTCACCAGAGACTCTCACTGATGATGTCACCTAGTCACGGTGACGAAACGTCTGAAAACAAACCTTCCAGCTCAGCGAGCTAACATACAGACCTATCATCAACCTGAGCGACAAATCGTCTCAAAAATTTTGAGTCTTCATGTTCATTCAAGGCTGAGTGGGAGAGCTTTTTGGAAAGACAAGGGAATGAAGGGGAGCTCAGTCCGTGGCCAATCAACCGCAAAATACTATTGGATCCACGGGCCTACTGATGGCCTTGGTGATTAGTGTGGGAGGAATAACCCAATGGCCTCAGCAGATGCTCTGGGGGATTCAGATGCAAATCCAACTTTGACTTCTTGGTTAATTTAATTTCAAGTGATAACTCTGAATTGAAAAATGGTCTCGGAGATGGTAATGATATCAATTATGACCAAATATTGCAAAAGCCCGTCTGTTACCCAATGGCCTGGTAGGGAGGAAATCAGCTATCCTCGCCCAGTCAGTACTGAGGGAGTGCCGCACTGTCAGAGGGTCAGTACTGAGGGAGTGCCGCACTGTTGGAGGGTCAGTACTGAGGAGGTGGGTGTACCAGTCTAACACACAGAGTGGGGAATGGGTGTACCAGTCTAACACACACAGAGTGGGGAATGGGTGTACCAGTGTAACACACACAGAGTGGGGAATGGGTGTGCCAGTCTAACACATACAGAGTGGGGAATGGGTGTACCAGTCTAACACATACAGAGTGGGGAATGGGTGTACCAGTCTAACACACACAGAGTGGGGAATGGGTGTACCAGTCTAACACACACAGAGTGGGGAATGGGTGTACCAGTCTAACACACACACAGTGGGGAATGGGTGTACCAGTCTAACACACACAGAGTGGGGAATGGGTGTACCAATCTAACACACACAGTGGGGAATGGGTGTACCAGTCGAACACACACACAGTGGGGAATGGGTGTACCAGTCTAACACACACACAGTGGGGAATGGGTGTACCAGTCTAACACACACAGAGTGGGGAATGGGTGTGCCAGTCTAACACACACAGAGTGGGGAATGGGTGTACCAATCTAACACACACAGTGGGGAATGGGTGTACCAGTCTAACACACACAGAGTGGGGAATGGGTGTACCAATCTAACACACAGAGTAGGGAATGGGTGTACCAGTCTAACACACACACAGTGGGGAATGGGTGTACCAGTCTAACACACACACAGTGGGGAATGGGTGTGCCAGCCTAACACACACAGAGTGGGGAATGGGTGTGCCAGTCTAACACACACACAGTGGGGAATGGGTGTACCAGTCTAACACACACACAGTGGGGAATGGGTGTACCAATCTAACACACACAGTGGGGAATGGGTGTACCAGTCTAACACACACAGAGTGGGGAATGGGTGTACCAGTCTAACACACACAGAGTGGGGAATGGGTGTACCACTGTAACACACACAGTGTGGGGAATGGGTGTACCACACTAACACACTCAAAGTGGGGAATGGGTGTACCAGTCTAACACACACAGAGTGGGGAATAGGTGTACCAGTCTAACACACACAGTGGGGAATGGGTGTACCAGTCTAACACACACAGAGTGGGGAATGGGTGTACCAGTCTAACACACACAGTGGGGAATGGGAGTACCAGTCTAACACACACAGAGTGGGGAATGGGTGTACCAGTCTAACACACATACAGTGGGGAATGGGTGTACCACTCTAACACACACAGAGTGGGGAATGGGTGTACCAGTCCAACACACACAGAGTGGGTAATAGGTGTACCAGTCTAACACAGAGTGGGGAATGGGTGTACCAGTCTAACACACACAGAGTGGGGAATGGGTGTACCACTGTAACACACACAGAGTGGGGAATGGGTGTACCACACTAACACACTCAGAGTGGGGAATGGGTGTACCAGTCTAACACACACAGTGGGGAATGGGTGTACCAGTCTAACACACACAGAGTGGGGAATGGGTGTACCAGTCTAACACACACAGTGGGGAATGGGTGTACCAGTCTAACACACATACAGTGGGGAATGGGTGTACCACTCTAACACACACAGAGTGGGGAATGGGTGTACCAGTCCAACACACACAGAGTGGGGAATGGGTGTACCAGTCTAACACACACAGAGTGGGGAATGGGTGTACCAGTCTAATACACACACAGTGGGAAATGGGTGTACCACTCTCTCTCACACACACACAGAGTGGGGAATGGGTGTACCAGTCTAACACACATGATGTTTAACGTGGATTCCAGGTACCATTTTCATAGAATCACTCACTGTGGAACCAGGCCATTTAGCCCATCGAATCCACACCATCCCTCTGAAGAGTATTCCACCCAGGCTCTCACCTTGCTGTAACCCTCAATTTCCCCATGGCTAGCCCATCTAACTAGCACACCCCTGCACACTATGGGACAACTGAGCACGGCCAATCCACCCTAACCTGCACATCCCTGGGCACTATGGGACAACTGAGCATGGCCAGTTCACCCTAACCTGCACATCCCTGGGCACTATGGGACAATTTAACACGGTCAATCCATCCTAACCTGCACATCCCTGGGCACTATGGGACAATTTCGCACGGCCAATCCACCCTAACCTGCACATCCCTGGGCACTATGGGACAATTTAGCACGGCCAATCCACCCTAACCTGCACATCCCTGGGCACTATGGGACAATTTAGCACGGCCAATCCACCCTAACCTGCACATCCCTGGGCACTATGAGACAATTTAGCACGGCCAATCCACCCTAACCTACACATCCCTGGGCACTATGAGACAAGTTAGCACGGCCAATCCACCCTAACCTACACATCGCTGGGCACTATGGGACAATTTAGCACGGCCAATCCACCCTAACCTGCACATCCCCAGGCACTATGGGACAATTTAGCACGGCCAATCCACCCTAACCTGCACATCCCTGGGCACTATGGGACAATTTAACACGGTCAATCCACCCTAACCTGCACATCCCTGGGCACTATGGGACAATTTAGCACGGCCGATCCACCCTAACCTGCACATCCCTGGGCACTATGGGACAATTTAGCACGGCCAATCCACCCTAACCTGCACATCCCTGGGCACTATGGGACAATTTAGCACGGCCAATCCACCCTAACCTGCACATCCCTGGGCACTATGGGACAATTTAGCACGGCCAATCCACCCTAACCTACACATCGCTGGGCACTATGGGACAATTTAGCACGGCCAATCCACCCTAACCTGCACATCCCCAGGCACTATGGGACAATTTAGCACGGCCAATCCACCCTAACCTGCACATCCCTGGGCACTATGGGACAATTTAGCACGGCCAATCCACCCTAACCTGCACATCCCTGGGCACTATGGGACAATTTAACATGGTCAATCCACCCTAACCTGCACATCCCTGGGCACTATGGGACAATTTAACACGGTCAATCCACCCTAACCTGCACATCCCTGGGCACTATGGGACAATTTAACACGGTCAATCCACCCTAACCTGCACATCCCTGGGCACTATGGGACAATTTAGCACGGCCAATCCACCCTAACCTGCACATCCCTGGGCACTATGGGACAATTTAGCACGCCCAATCCACCCTAACCTGCACATCCCTGGGCACTATGGGACAATTTAGCACGCCCAATCCACCCTAACCTACACATCCCTGGGCACTATGGGACAAGTTAGCACGGCCAATCCACCCTAACCTACACATCGCTGGGCACTATGGGACAATTTAGCACGGCCAATCCACCCTAACCTGCACATCCCTGGGCACTATGGGACAATTTAGCACGCCCAATCCACCCTAACCTGCACATCCCTGGGCACTATGGGACAATTTAGCACGGCCAATCCACCCTAACCTGCACATCCCCGGGCACTATGGGACAATTTAGCACGCCCAATCCACCCTAACCTGCACATCCCCGGGCACTATGGGACAATTTAGCACGGCCAATCCACCCTAACCTGCACATCCCTGGGCACTATGGGACAATTTAGCACGCCC
Organism: Hemiscyllium ocellatum; assembly: GCF_020745735.1. Lineage (NCBI taxonomy): Eukaryota > Metazoa > Chordata > Chondrichthyes > Orectolobiformes > Hemiscylliidae > Hemiscyllium > Hemiscyllium ocellatum. The sequence goes on from NC_083446.1 coordinate 11,379,689, forward strand.
AATCCACCCTAACCTGCACATCCCCGGGCACTATGGGACAATTTAGCACGCCCAATCCACCCTAACCTGCACATCCCTGGGCACTATGGGACAATTTAGCACGGCCAATCCACCCTAACCTGCACATCCCTGGGCACTATGGGACAATTTAGCACGGCCAATCCACCCTAACCTGCACATCCCTGGGCACTATGGGACAATTTAGCACGCCCAATCCACCCTAACCTGCACATCCTGGGCACTATGGGACAATTTAGCACGCCCAATCCACCCTAACCTGCACATCCCTGGGCACTATGGGACAATTTAGCACGGCCAATCCACCCTAACCTGCACATCCCTGGGCACTATGGGACAATTTAGCACGCCCAATCCACCCTAACCTGCACATCCCTGGGCACTATGGGACAATTTAGCACGGCCAATCCACCCTAACCTGCACATCCCTGGGCACTATGGGACAATTTAGCACGGCCGATCCACCCTAACCTGCACATCCCTGGGCACTATGGGACAATTTAGCACGGCCGATCCACCCTAACCTGCACATCCCTGGGCACTATGGGACAATTTAGCACGGCCAATCCACCCTAACCTGCACATCCCTGGGCACTATGGGACAATTTAGCGCGGCCAATCCACCCTAACCTGCACATTCCTGGGCACTATGGGACAATTTAGCACGGCCAATCCACCCTAACCTGCACATCCCCAGGCACTATGGTCAATTTAGCACGGCCAATCCACCCTAACCTGCACATCCCCAGGCACTATGGTCAATTTAGCACGGCCAATCCACCCTAACCTGCACATCCCTGGGCACTATGGGACAATTTAGCACGGCCAATCCACCCTAACCTGCACATCCCTGGGCACTATGGGACAATTTAGCACGGCCGATCCACCCTAACCTGCACATCCCTGGGCACTATGGGACAATTTAGCATGGCCAATCCACCCTAACCTGCACATCCCTGGGCACTATGGGACAATTTAGCATGGCCAATCCACCCTAACTGTTACCTGAGGCTGGAATCGAACTTGGGTCCCTGGCGCCGTGAGGCAGCAGTGCTAACCGCACACATACAAACGCACAAACAACTAGGTGTTCCAATCTCTCTCTCTCCACCTTTCCCTCTCTCTGTCTCTCGGTAGTATGCTGGGACATAGATATTTCACTTCTGAAAGGTAGTCCCTGACTTGGAGGATATCAGATGTCCAAAATCGATGTTGCTCAGTTTGATCAGACGCACACAATGGCAGAAGTGTGACACCATGTGGATTGACGACAAACTACAGCAAAAAGAATCGTGGACTGACACCCTCAGATACAGAGCTCGGAATCTAACAGTTTCCAACACTCATCCAAATTATTAACTCTGTGCTCGGACTAAAGATGCCTATCATGACTCCCTAACACTGCTGAACTTCCACATTACTGACCCTCTGACAGTGCGGCACTCCCTCAGTACTGACCCTCCGACAGTACGGCGCTCCCTCAGTACTGACTCTCCAACAGTGCAGCACTCCCTCAGTACTGACCCTCCGACAGTGCGGCACTCCCTCAGCACTGACCCTCTGACAGTGCGGCACTCCCTCAGCACTGACCCTCTGACAGTGCGGCACTCCCTCAGCACTGACCCTCCGACAGTGCGGCACTCTGTGTGCATTAGATTGGTACACCCATTCCCCAATCTGAGTATGTTAGAGTGGTACATCTATTCCCCACTCTGTGTGTGTGTCAGAGCCATAGAGTCCTCCAGCATGGAGAGAGGCCCTTCAGCCCAAACTAGTCCATGCTGACCAAAATGGCCGTCCACACTAACCCCATGTCCCTGCACTTGGCCCATATCCTTCTAACCCTTTCCTACCCATGGATTTGTCCCGATGCCTTTTAAATGTTCTTAATGGTCCCACCTCAACCACTTCCTCTGGCAGCTCATTCCATCTGCGTGCCCCCCTCTGGGTAAAAATGTTGCCCCTCAGGTTCCCTCTTATTCGTTCCCCTCTCACCTTAAACTGATGCCCTCTAGTCCTCGATTCCCCGACCCTGGGGAAAAGACTGAGTGCGTTCACCCTGTCCATGCCTCTCATGATCTTATACACCTCTATAAGGTCCCCCCCCAGTCTCCTACGCTCTAACGGAAACAGCCCTCGCTTGTCCAACCTCTCCCTATAACTCAGACCCTGGAGTCCTGACAACATCCTTGTAAATTCCTTCCACACTCTTTCCAGTTTAATAACATCCTTCCTATCACACGGGGACCAAACTGAACACAATACTCCAAGTGCGGCCTCACCAACCTCCTGTACACCTGCAACATACCTCCCCAACGTCTATCCTCAAGGCCCTGACTGATGAAGGCCAGTGTACCAAAAGCCTTCCTCACTGCCCTGTCTACCTGGGACTCCACTCTCAGAGAACCGTGCACCTGAACTCCAAGGTCCCTCTGTCCCACTACACTCCTTAAGGCCCTACCATTCACCAGGAAACTCCTGCCTTGATTTGACTTTCCAAATGCAAGACCACATATTTATTTATATTAAACTGCATTTGCCATTTCTTGGCCCACTGCCCCGGCTGATCAAGGTCCTGCTGCAATTGCTGAGAACCTTCCTCACTGCCCACGATCCCGCCTGTTTTAGTGTCGTCTGCAAACTTACTAATCATTCCTTGTATATTCTCATCCAAATCATTGATATCGATAACAAACAGCAATGGGCCCAGCACCGACCCCTGGGACACTCCACTAGTCACAGGCCTCCAGCCCGACAGGCATCCTTCCACTATTACCCGCTGCTTCCTACCATCAAGCCAATTCTGTATCCAATTTGCCAGCTGCCCCTGGATTCCATGTGATCCAACCTTCCAGAGCAGCCCGCCATGTGGAACCTTATCAAAGGCCTTACTGAGATCCATACAGACTACGCCTACCTCCCTGCCCTCGTCACCCTTCCTGGTCACTTCATCAAAGTGCTCCAACAGATTTGTGACACATGGTCTCCCACTCTCAAAGCCACGCTGACTGCTCCTAATCAAACCCCATTTGTGTTTCCAAACGCATGTATATCTTATCCCTCAGAATCTTCTCCAGTAACTTACCCACCACCGATGTTAAGCTGACTGGTCTATAGTTCCCAGATTTCTCTTTGTAACCCTTGAATAAGGGCCCACATTCGCTACCCTCCAGTCTTCCAGGACCTCTCCCGTGGCTAAAGACGAGGCAAAAATATCCTCCAGCGCCCCCGACCGCCAATTTTTTCTCTAGCCTCTTGCAGGGCTCTTGGATATACCTGGTCAGGACCAGATTTATCCACCTTCATACATTCTAATACATTCAACACTTCCTTCATTGTGATCATGTACTGTCCCCAAGATGTGAGCACTAACTTCCCCAAAGTCCCAAGTTTTCATGTCTTTCTGCATGTCAAACACATGGAGAAATATTCATTGAGGACCTCGCCCATTCCCTGCGGTTCCACACATACACATTCACTTTGGTCCTTGAGGGGTCCTACTCTCTCTCTAGTTATTCTTTTCCCTTTAATATACTTAAAAGGACCTCTATGGATTGACCCTAATCTTCTCAAGCCAAGGCTACCTCGCTCCCCCTTTTCACCCTCCTGATTTCCTTCCTCAGTAAACTCCGGGATCCCTGTATACCTCCACGGATTCCCAGCAGACTCTCCTGAAGCCACACTGCCTCCTTTTTTCGGTCAGGGCCTCAATACCTCTTGTCATCCAGGGTTCCTTTATTCCTGCCAACCTTGCCCTTCACCCTCACAGGAACAGATAGACCTTGGACCCCAGCTCTCCCACGTTTAAAGGCCTCCCACTCACCAGCGATCCCTTTGCCTGCAAACGGCCTACTCCAATCAACCCCCTGCAAGCTCCTGTCTAATTCCATCCAAATTCACTTTGCCCCAGTTTAGGGCCAGAACTCCTGGACCAGTTTTGCCCCTCTCCGTGACTATTTTAATCATCATGTTGCAGTTGTATAAGACTCTGGTGCGGCTGCATCTGGAGTATTGTGTGCAGTTTTGGTCGCCATACTATAGGAAGGATGTGGAGGCATTGGAACGGGTGCAGAGGAGGTTTACCAGGATGTTGCCTGGTATGGTAGGAAGATCGTATGAGGAAAGGCTGAGGCACTTGGGGCTGTTCTCATTGGAGAAAAGAAGGTTTAGGGGAGATTTGATAGAGGTGTACAAGATGATTAGGGGTTTAGATAGGGTAGACACTGAGAACCTTTTTCCGCGTATGAAGTCAGCTGTTACTGGGGGACACAGCTTTAAATTAAGGGGTGGTAGGTATAGGACAGATGTTAGGGGTAGATTCTTTACTCAGCGGGTTGTGAGTTCATGGAATGCCCTGCCAGTAACAGTGGTGGACTCTCCCTCTTTATGGGCATTTAAACGGGCATTGGATAGGCATATGGAGGATAGTGGGCTAGTGTAGGTCAGGTGGGCTTGGATTGGCGCAACATCGAGGGCCGAAGGGCCTGTACTGCGCTGTATTTTTCTATGTTCTATGTTCTAACTAGGGTTACAGGTCCTAAAGTGCTCCCCCCTACTACCTCCATCCCCTGTTTCCCAAGAGTAAGTCAAGTTTAGCCCCTTTGCGAGGAAGACCCTCTGTATACTGAAACCTTCCTGAACGCACTTAAGAAATTCCACCCCATCTAAGCCCTTAATGCTACGGCAGTCCCAGTCTATGTTAGGAATATTAAAAACCCCTACCACGACAACACTATTGCTCCTACAAGTCTCCCCAGCCTCCCTGCATATTTCTTTCTTTAATTCCTGTTGACGATTTGGGAGCCTATAGTACAACCCCAGTAATATCACCAGACCCTTCTTATTTCTGAGATCCACCCACAAAGCCTCACTGGATGACTCTTCAGTTATTTCAGCTCTGACTACTGCTGTCATACTCACCTTAATCAAAAGTGGAATTCCACCCTCCCCCCATTCCACCCCCTCTGACCTGCCTAAAGTACCTGTACCCTGGCACATAAAGCAGCCAGTCCTGTCCCTCCCTTAGCCATGTTTCCATAATGGCTATAATAGCCCGGTCCCATGTACCTATCCCACGCCCTGAGTTCATCAGCCTTACCTGTCAGCCTTCCTGTATTGTAATAGATGCAATTTAATCCATTTCTTGCTCCCGGTTGTGTTCCAGCCTGAGCTGTCTCTTCACATTACTATTTCTGATGACTGTGTTTCCTTCCAGCCTCCCTGCTGTTGAGAATCCCCACCCCACCCACCACCAATCTAGTTTAAACCCTCCCTTGTAGCACTAGCAAACATGGCTGCCAAGATATTGGTGCCCCTCCAGTTCAGATGTAATCTGTCCCTCTTGAACAGATCCCCTCTGCCCCAATGATCTGGAAATCGGAATCCCTGCCCCCTGCACCAATTCCTTAACCACGTGTTAATCTGCTGTATCCTCTTGTTCTTACCCTCACTAGCATGTGGCACGGGAAGTAATCCAGAGATTACCACTGACAAAGCCCTGGTTTTTAACTTTCTTTCTCGCTCTCTATAATCACTCTGCAGGATCTCATCCCTATTTCCACCGATGTTATTGGTGCCAACGTGCACAGTGACCTCTAGCTGCTCACCTTCTCCCTTGAGAATGCTCTGTGATATCCTGGCCCCTGGGAGACCATCCTGCATTCCCATTTGCAGACAGGAATCTCCTGTCTGTGTCCCCCTATCGAGTTTCCTATCACTCAGGACCTGTCTACCTTTACCCTTTCCCGCTCTGCCCCAGGACCACCAACCTGCTCACTGCAGCTTTCCCCTCCACTCCATCCCACTCCGACAGTATCCGGAACAGTATCCTTGTTTTCGAGGGGAAAGGCCACAGGGGATTCCTGCACGACCTTTGCATTTCCCAGGGGACACCCAGCTCCTCTCTAACCTGCACCTCACTAAAACACCCATCTCAGATGTTCCCGAGTGTATCCAGCTCCAGCTCCTGAACCCATTCGCCACTGTCTGTGGGTGTTAGATGGTACACCCATTCCCCACTGTCTGTGGGTGTTAGATGGTACACACACTCCCCACTGTCTGTGGGTGTGAGATGGTACACCCATTCCCCACTGTCTGTGGGTGTTAGATGGTACACACACTCCCCACTGTCTGTGTGTTTTAGATGGTACACCCATTCCCCACTGACTGTGTGTTTTAGATGGTACACCCATTCCCCACTGTCCATGTGTTAGATGGTACACCCATTCCCCACTGTCTGTGTGTGTTAGATGGTACACCCATTCCCCACTGTCTATGTGTTAGATGATACACCCATTCCCACTGTGTGTGTATAAGACTGGTCCACCCATTCCCTACTATCTGCGTGTGTCAGATGCTACTCCCATTCCCCACTGTCTGTGTGTGTTAGATAGTACGCCACTAACCCACTGTCCATATGTTAGATGGTACACCCATTTCCACTGTCTGTGTTTGAGATGGTACACCCATTCGCCACTGTCTGTGTGTGAGATGGTACACCCATTCGCCACTGTGTGTATGTGCTCGATGGTACACCTATTCCCACTGTCTGTGTGGCTTAGATTCTATGTCCATTCCCCACTGTCTTTGTGTGTTAGATGGTACACTCATTCTCGCTGTCTGTGTGTTTTAGATGGCACACCAATTCCCAATGTCTGTGTGTGTTATTCTGGTACACCCATTCCCTACTGTCTGTATCTGTTAGATGGTACATCCTTTCCCCACTGTCTGTGTGTGTTAGATGGTACACCCATTCCCACTGTCTGTACGTGTTGGATGGTACACACATTCCACTGTCTGTGTGTTAGATGGTACACCCATTCCCACTGTCTGTGTGTGTTAGATGGTACACCCATTCCCACTGTCTGTGTGTGTGAGATGGTACACCTATTCGCTACTGTCTGTGTGTATAAGATGGTACACCCATTCACCACTGTGTGTGTGTGAGATGGTACGCACATTCTCCCCCATTCTCACTGTCTGTGTGTGTTAGATAGTGCACCCATTCCCACGTCTGTATGTGTTAGATGGTACACTCATTCCCACTGTGTGTGTGTGTTAGACTGGTACACCCATTCCCTACTATCTGTGTGTGTCAGATGCTATGCGCATCCCCCATTGTCTGTGTGTTAGATAGTACGCAACTTCCCCACTGTCCATGTGCTAGATGGTACACCCATTCCCACTGTCAGTGTGTGTTAGATGGTACACCCATTCCCCACTGACTGTGTGTTTTAGATGGTACACCCATTCCCCACTGTCCATGTGTTAGATGGTACACCCATTCCCCACTGTCTGTGTGTGTTAGATGGTACACACACTCCCCACTGTCTGTGGGTGTGAGATGGTACACCCATTCCCCACTGTCTGTGGGTGTTAGATGGTACACACACTCCCCACTGTCTGTGTGTTTTAGATGGTACACCCATTCCCCACTGACTGTGTGTTTTAGATGGTACACCCATTCCCCACTGTCCATGTGTTAGATGGTACACCCATTCCCCACTGTCTGTGTGTGTTAGATGGTACACCCATTCCCCACTGTCTATGTGTTAGATGATACACCCATTCCCACTGTGTGTGTATAAGACTGGTCCACCCATTCCCTACTATCTGCGTGTGTCAGATGCTACTCCCATTCCCCACTGTCTGTGTGTGTTAGATAGTACGCCACTAACCCACTGTCCATATGTTAGATGGTACACCCATTTCCACTGTCTGTGTTTGAGATGGTACACCCATTCGCCACTGTCTGTGTGTGAGTTGGTACACCCATTCGCCACTGTGTGTATGTGCTCGATGGTACACCTATTCCCACTGTCTGTGTGGCTTAGATTCTATGTCCATTCCCCAATGTCTTTGTGTGTTAGATGGTACACTCATTCTCGCTGTCTGTGTGTTTTAGATGGCACACCAATTCCCAATGTCTGTGTGTGTTATTCTGGTACACCCATTCCCTACTGTCTGTATCTGTTAGATGGTACACCCATTCCCACTGTCTGTACGTGTTGGATGGTACACACATTCCACTGTCTGTGTGTTAGATGGTACACCCATTCCCACTGTCTGTGTGTGTTAGATGGTACACCCATTCCCACTGTCTGTGTGTGTGAGATGGTACACCTATTCGCTACTGTCTGTGTGTATAAGATGGTACACCCATTCACCACTGTGTGTGTGTGAGATGGTACGCACATTCTCCCCCATTCTCACTGTCTGTGTGTGTTAGATAGTGCACCCATTCCCACGTCTGTATGTGTTAGATGGTACACTCATTCCCACTGTGTGTGTGTGTTAGACTGGTACACCCATTCCCTACTATCTGTGTGTGTCAGATGCTATGCGCATCCCCCATTGTCTGTGTGTTAGATAGTACGCAACTTCCCCACTGTCCATGTGCTAGATGGTACACCCATTCCCACTGTCAGTGTGTGTTAGATGGTACACCCACTCCCACTGTCTGTATGTGTGTGAGAAGGTACACCCATTCGCCACTGTCTGTATGTGTGAGACGGTACATCCAATCCCACTGACTATGTGTTTTAGATGGTACACCCAGTCCCCACTGTCTGTATGTGTTAGATGGTACACTCATTCCCATTGTCTGTTAGTTGATGCACTCATTCCCAACTGTCCATGTGTGAGATGGTACACCCATTCACCACTGTCTGTGCATTTTAGATGGTACACTCATTCCCACTGTCTGTGGGTGAGATGGTAAGCCATTCCCCACTGTCCATGTGTTAGATGGTACACACATTTCCAATGTCGGTGTGTGTTAGATGGTACACCCATTCCTACTGTCTGTATGTGTGTGAGAGGGTACACCCATTCGCCACTGTCTGTGTGTGTGAGATGGAACACCCATTCCCATTGTCTGTGTGTGTTAGATGGCATACCCATTTCCACTATCTGTGTTTGAGATAGTACACCCGTTCGCCACTGTCTGTGTGTGACATGGTACATCCATTCCACACTGTCCATGTGCTAGATGGTACACCCATTCCCACTGTCTGTGTGGCTTAGATTCTATGTCCATTCCCCACTGTCTGTATGTGTTATTCTGGTACAGCCATTCCCTACTGTCTGTGTCTGTTAGATGGTACACCCATTCCCCACTGTCTGTGTGTGTTAGATTCTATGTCCATTCCCCACTGTCCGTATGTGTGTTAGATGGTACACCCATTCCCACTGTATGTGTTGGATGGTACATCCATTTCCACTGTCTGTGTGTGTTAGATGGTACACACATTTCCCACTGTGTGTGTTAGATGGTAAACCCATTCCCACTGTCTGTATGTGTGTGAGATGGTACACCCATTCGCCACTGTCTGTGTGTATGAGATGGTACACTCATTCACCACTGTCTGTGTGTCTTAGATTCTATGCCCATTCCCCACTGTCCATGTGCTCGATGGTACACCTATTCCCACTGTCTGTGTGGCTTAGATTCTATGTCCATTCCCCACTCTCTTTGTGCGTTGGATGGTACACTCATTCTCACTATGTGTTTTAGATGGTACACCAATTCCCACTGTCTGTGTGTGTTATTCTGGTACACCCATTCCCTACTGTCTATTAGATGGTACACCCTTTCCCCACTGTCTCTCTGTGTTAGATTCTATGCCCATTCCCCTCTGACTGTATGTGTGTTAGATGGTACACCCATTCGCCACTGTATGTGTGTATGAAATGGTCCACCCATTCCCACTGTCTCTGTGTATGAGATGGTACACCCATTCCCCACTGTCTGTGTGTTAGATGCTACACCCATTCCCAACTGTCTGTGTGTTAGATGGTACACCCATTCCCAACTGTCCATGTGTGAGATGGTACACCCATTCACCACTGTCAATGTGTGTTAGATGGTACACCCATTTCCCACTGTATGTGTGTCTTAGATTCTATGTCCATTCCCTACTCTCTTTGTGTGTTAGATGGTACACTCATTCTCACTGTCTATGTGTTTTAGATGGTACACCCATTCCCACTGTCTGTGTGTGTTATTCTGGTACACCCATTCCCTACTGTCTGTTAGATGGTACACCCATTCCCCACTGTCTGTGTGTGTTAGATTCTATGCCCATTCCCCACTGACTGTATGCGTGTTAGATGGTACACCCATTCCCACTGTCTGTATGTGTTGGATGGTAAACCCATTCCCACTGTCTGTGTGTGAGATGGTACACCCATTTCCCACTGTGTGTGTTAGATGGTAAACCCATTCCCACTGTCTGTATGTGTGTGAGATGGTACACCCATTCGCCACTGTCTGTGTGTATGAGATGGTACACTCATTCACCACTGTCTGTGTGTCTTAGATTCTATGCCCATTCCCCACTGTCCATGTGCTCGATGGTACACCTATTCCCACTGTCTGTGTGGCTTAGATTCTATGTCCATTCCCCACTCTCTTTGTGCGTTGGATGGTACACTCATTCTCACTGTCTATGTGTTTTAGATGGTACACCAATTCCCACTGTCTGTGTGTGTTATTCTGGTACACCCATTCCCTACTGTCTATTAGATGGTACACCCTTTCCCCACTGTCTCTGTGTGTTAGATTCTATGCCCATTCCCCTCTGACTGTATGTGTGTTAGATGGTACACCCATTCGCCACTGTATGTGTGTATGAAATGGTACACCCATTCCCACTGTCTCTGTGTGTGAGATGGTACACCCATTCCCCACTGTCTGTGTGTTAGATGGTACACCCATTTCCCACTGTATGTGTGTCTTAGATTCTATGTCCATTCCCTACTCTCTTTGTGTGTTAGATGGTACACTCATTCTCACTGTCTATGTGTTTTAGATGGTACACCCATTCCCACTGTCTGTGTGTATGAGATGGTACACCCATTCCCACTGTTTGTGTGTGTGAGATGGTACACCCATTCGCCACTGTGTGTGTGTGCGATTGTACATCTATTCCCACTCTTTGTGTGTGTTAGATGGTAATCCCATTCCCCACTGCCTGTGTGTGAGATGGTACGCACATTCTCCCCCATTCCCACTGTCTGTATGTGTTAGATGGTACACTCATTCCCCACTGTCTGTAGGTGTTGGATGGTACACCCATTCCCACTGTCTGTAGGTGTTGGATGGTACACTCATTCCCACTGTCTGTGTGTTAGATGGTACACACATTCTCACTGTCTGTAGGTGTTGGATGGTACACCCATTCCCACTGTCTGTAGGTGTTGGATGGTACACTCATTCCCACTGTCTGTAGGTGTTGGATGGTACACTCATTCCCGCTGTCTCTGTGTTAGATGGTACACTCATTCCCACTGTGTGTTAGATGGTACACCCATTCCCACTGTCTGTATGTGTTGAATGGTACACTCATTCCCACTGTCTGTGGGTGTGAGATGGTACACTCATTCCCACTGTGTGTTAGATGGTACACCCATTCCCAACTGTCCATGTGTGAGATGGTACACCCATTCCCCACTGTCTGTATGTGTGTGAGATGGTACACTCATTCCCCACTGTCTGCGTGTATTAGATGGTACACCCATTCCCCACTGTATGTGTGTCTTAGATTCTATGCCCATTCCCCACTGACTGTGTGTGTGTTAGATGGTACAGCCATTCCCCGCTGTCTGTATGTGTTAGATGGTACAGCCATTCCCCACTGTCTGTGTGTGTCAGATAGTACGCCACTTCCCCACTGTCTGTGTGTGTGAGATGGTACACCCATTCGCCACTGTGTGTGTGTGCGATTGTACATCCATTCCCACTCTTTGTGTGTGTTAGATGGTAATCCCATTCCCCACTGTCTGTGTGTGAGATGGTACGCACATTCTCCCCCATTCCCACTGTCTGTATGTGTTAGATGGTACACCCATTCCCCACTGTCTGTTAGTTGATACACCCATTCCCAACTGTCCATGTGTGAGATGTACACACACTGTCTGTGTGTGTTTGATGGCACACCCATTCCCCACTGTCTGTGTATGTTAGGTGGTATACCCATTCCCACTGTCTGTGGGTGAGATGGTAAGCCATTCCCCACTGTCCATGTGCTAGATGGTACACCCATTCCCACTGTCTGTGTGTGTTAGATGGTACAGCCATTCCTCACTGTCTGTGTATATTAGGTGGTATACCCATTCCCACTGTCTGTGGGTGAGATGGTAAGCCATTCCCCACTGTCCATGTGCTAGATGGTACACCCATTCCCACTGTCTGTGTGTGTTAGATGGTACAGCCATTCCTCACTGTCTGTGTATTTTATATGGTACACTCATTCCCATTGTCTGTGTGTGTTAGATGGTACACCCATTCCCACTGTCTGTATGTGTTAGATGGTACACCCATTCCCACTGTCTGTGTGTGTTAGATGGTACACCCATTCCCACTGTCTGTATGTGTGTGAGAGGGTACACCCATTCGCCACTGTCTGTGTGTGAGATGATACATCCATTCCCCACTGTCCATGTGCTCGATGGTACACCCATTCCCACTGTCTGTGTGGCTTAGATTCTATGTCCATTCCCCACTCTCTTTGTGTGTTGGATGGTACACTCATTCTCACTGTCTATGTGTTTTAGATGGTATACCAATTCCCACTGTCTGTGTGTGTTATTCTGGTACACCCATTCCCTACTGTCTGTTAGATGGTACACCCATTCCCCACTGTCTGTGTGTGTTAGATTCTATGCCCATTCCCCACTGACTGTATGCGTGTTAGATGGTACACCCATTCCCACTGTCTGTATGTGTTGGATGGTAAACCCATTCCCACTGTCTGTGTGTGAGATGGTACACCCATTCCCACTGTCTGTGTGTGAGATGGTACACCCATTCCCACTGTCTGTGTGTGTTAGATGGTACACCCATTCCCACTGTCTGTGTGTGTTAGATGGTACACCCATTTCCCACCGTCTGTGTGTCATAGATCCAATGCCCATTCCCCACTGTCTGTGTGTGTTAGATTCTATGCCCATTCCCCACTGACTCTGTGTGTTAGATGGTACAGCCATTCCCCACTGTCTGTATGTGTCAGATAGTACGCAACTTCCCCACTGTCCATGTGCTAGATGGTACACCCATTCCCACTGTGTGTGTGTTAGATGGTACACCCATTTCCCACTGTCTGTGTGTGTTAGATGGTACACCCATTCCCACTGTCTGTATGTGTGTGAGAAGGTACATCCATTCGCCACTGTCTGTATGTGTGAGATGGTATACCCATTCCCACTGTGTGTTTTAGATGGTACACTCATTCCCACTGTCTGTGTGTGTTAGACTGGTACACCAATTCCCCACTGTGTGTGTGTGTTATATGGTACACCCATTCGCCACTGTCTGTATGTGTGTGAGATGGTACACCCATTCCCATTGTCTGTGTGTGTTAGATGGTATACCCATTTCCACTGTGTGTGAGATGGTACACCCGTTCGCCACTGTCTGTGTGTGAGATGATACATCCATTCCCCACTGTCTGTATGTGCTCGATGGTACACCCATTCCCACTATCTGTGTGGCTTAGATTCTCTGTCCATTCCCCACTCTCTTTGTGTGTTAGATGGTACACTCAATGTCACTTTCTGTGTTTTAGATGATACACCAATTCCCACTGCCTCTGTGTGTTATTCTGGTACACCCATACCCTACTGTCTGTTAGATGGTATACCCATTCCCCACTGTCTGTGTGTGTTAGATTCTATGCCCATTCCTCACTGTCTGTATGTGTGTGAGATGGTACATCCATTCCCACTGTCTGTATGTGTTTTGGATGGTACACCCATTCCCATTGTCTGTGTGTATGAGATGGTACACCCATTCCCACTGTGTGTGTGAGATGGTACACCCATTCGCCACTGACTGTGTGTTTTACATGGTACACCCATTCCCCGCTATCTGTGTGTGCGATTGTACATCCATTCCCACTCTCTGTGTGTGTTAGATGGTGCACCCATTCCCCACTGTCTGTGTGTGTTAGATGGTACACCGATTCACACTGTCTGTATGTGTAAGATGGTACACTCATTCCCACTGTGCGTGTGTGTTAGACTGGTACACCCATTTCCTACTATCTGTGTGTGTCAGACGCTACTCCCATTCCCCACTGTCTGTGTGTTAAACAGTACGCCACTAACCCACTGTCCATGTGCTAGATGGTACACCCATTCCCACTGTCTGTGTGTGTTAAATGGTACACCCATTCTCACTGTATGTTATAGATGGTACACCCATTCCCACTGTCTGTGTTATATGGTACACCCATTCCCACTGTCTGTATGTGTGTGAGAGGGTACACCCATTCGCCAACTGTCTGTGTGTGTGAGATGGTACACCCATTCCCATTGTCTGTGTGTGTTAGATGGTATACCCATTTCCACTGTCTGTGTTTGAGATGGTACACCCATTCCCACTGTCTGTGTGTGAGATGGTACACCCAATCGCCACTGTGTGAGAGATGATACATCCATTCCCCACTGTCCATGTGCTCGATGGTACACCCATTCCCACTGTCTGTGTGGCTTAGATTCTATGTCCATTCCCCACTGTCTTTGTGTGTTAGATGGTACACTCATTCTCACTGTCTGTGTGTTTTAGATGGTACACCAATTCCCACTGTCTGTGTTATTCTGGTACACCCATTCCCTACTGTCTGTGTCTGTTAGATGGTACACCCATTCCCCACTGTCTGTGTGTGTTAGATTCTATGCCCATTCCCCACTGTCTGTGTGTGTTACTCTGGTACACCCATTCCCTACTGTCTGTTAGATGGTACACCCATTCCCCACTGTGTGTGTGTGTTCGATGGTACACCCATTCCCCACTGTGTGTGTGTGTTAGATGGTACACCCATTCCCCACTGTGTGTGTGTGTTAGATGGTACACCCATTCCCCACTGTGTGTGTGTGTTCGATGGTACACCCATTCCCACTGTGTGTGTGTGTTCGATGGTACACCCATTCCCCACTGTGTGTGTGTGTTCGATGGTACATCCATTCCCCACTGTGTGTGTGTTCGATGGTACATCCATTCCCCACTGTGTGTGTGTGTGTTCGATGGTACATCCATTCCCCACTGTGTGTGTGTGCCTGGAGTGGGGAATGGGTCTACCAGTCTCTCCCTCACTGGAGGACGAGTGTATCAGTGCGTATGATGAAGAAGGAGCAGTATCAGTTTAGGGGGTGGAGGAGTGGGGGGAGTGGGGTAAAGCCTTGAAGGTAGACCAGCCTGACTGAATTGTGCAGCACACCCGATGGGCCGAATGGCGGCTCCTACCTTTGCAGTCGTGCCTTCGCCGATCTGTGCGGGTAACGCGATTGGCTCCTCCTTGCCCTCATGGCAAGCCACCCCACCCCTCGAGGGCAGTTAGGGCCGGGCATGAGGATCTGTGACCCTGATTGTGGATTGTTTCACCTCCCCCACACCCCCCGTCACCAGCTGCCCACACGGTGGCCCAGACAGACATCTGAGAGTCGTTCATTTATTATTATTAAAACATTTTCGGTTTCCAACGTACAACGGGTGGGAACCTGAAGTTCAGGTGGGCACGGAAGTGGGGGGGCCGAGCCCTGCAGCGATAGCCCCCCAGGCGTTTGCCAAGGTTCAGTCATCAGGGCATTGACGGAGCAGGCACATGTTCCACGGGGTCGTGACCCCAGAGCGGGGAGGTTAACAATCACCGGTCGGTTTCCGAGTCCGCATTGCCCTGTCCCACTGAACGGGGGCCAATTCCCTCTCCTGCTCCAGAGAGGGCGGGGAGACATGACGCTGCCAGGGGAGTGACCCCCCACCCCGTTCACACGGCCGAGGTGTGTGAGAGCTGACCCGGGAGGAGGAGGGATCTCCGGCCGGGATTGGTTGCTCCACTCCCCCGCAGAATTCCCGACGGAGCTTCCGGAGCCGTGACTGGACAGGGTTCGGCCTCCTTCAGGCGGGGTCCGGAGGGTTTTGCAGGAAGGGAAGGGTGGGGGGGGGGGGGGGGGGGGTGGGGGTGGGGGAGGTCATCTGGTCAATATTCAGGAGATGGTCAGACTTGCTGCCATTCTCCTCCTACTCCAACCACCTCCCTTACCCATCCCCCCTTCGGCCCACTCCCACAGGCACCAGTGTCCATCCAGAGAGTAACCAGCCACTCCGAGAATGACCACTGTCCATCTAGAGAGTGACCAGCCACTCCCACAGTCACCAGTGTCCATCCAGAGAGTAACCAGCCACTCTGAGAATGACCTCTGTCCATCTAGAGAGTGACCAGCCACTCCCACAGTCACCAGTGTCCATATAGAGAGTGACCAGCCACTCCCAGAGAGGCTGTTACCTATCTAGAATGTGACCAGTCATTCCCAGAGTGACCATTGTCCATTTAGAGAGTGACCAGCCACTCCCAGAGTGACTAGTGTCCACCTGGAGAGTGACCAGCCACTCCCAGAGTGACCAGTGTCCATCCAGTGTCGATCCGAGAGAGAGTGGGGTACCTGGGCAGTCTGGGATTGGTCATCCCAGGAGGAAGCACACCCCCTCTCACTGCACCAATGAGGCATGATGGGAAATTGGTCAGGCAGAGTGGACAGTCAGTGACCAGACCAATAAGGAGTGGGATAGGACCGCACAGGATTGGTCATCACTGGATCCCGCACAGATCCCGTCTGCTGCCTGATCCTCCGAGCAATGTCAAAGGTCAGGGTCAGGGAGCTGAGTAGGGGTGGGGGTAAGCTCTTTGAGGTCATCACGTCCCGTCCAAACCTCCCCCTTGCCCCTCCCACAGCTCTGTCCTGCCCTGGGGTGGGGTGGAATCTGGAGCCTGATTAGACTCAGAACGAAGGGCTTTTTCCTCACAGCCAGGGCCTGTCCCCAGACAGCGGGGCCTGTGTTGGGATTCATGTCGAGCTGGGAGCAACGATGACCTTCCTGAACAGGGTCTGGGGTTCTGGGTTGAATCAGCACGTCCAGCTCCCTCATTCACGGGAGGGTTGGGGAGGGGGGCTCCAGATCCACCAGTGCACAATCTTAATCTTCAAAAACCGAGTATCTGGGCTCCAAAATCTTTCTGCTGCCAGTGAATGGACTCATAATTAGAACAAAGCTGCTCCCCACTGGATTGGCACCACATCCAGAAACATCCCCTCCCTCCCCCTCACCGACGCTCAGTTGTGTCCCAGCTACACGACGTCCCGCAGAAATTCACCAAAGATCCTCAGGCAGCACCTTCCAAACCCACGGCCACTTCCATTGGGAAGGACCAGGGGACAGCAGGTACATGGGAACACCAGCCCCCCCCCCCCCCCCCACCCTCTGAAAGTTCCCCTCTGAGCCCCTTGGGAATATAACGGCCGTTTCTTCACTGTCGCTGGGTCAGAATCCTGGAATTCCCTCCCTCAGGGCATTGTGGGTCTACCCACAGCACGTGGGCTGCAGCCATTCAAGATGGCGGCTCATCCCCACCTTTTCAAGGGGGGGGGCAATTAGGGACGGGGCGATAAGAGCTGGGCCCAGCCAGCGATGCCCACGCCTTGTGAACGAACAGACTCGAAATTACGTCGGCCTCCTGATACTTTGCTTCGGGTTCTGTACGTGGGTGTCAGACTCAGGGAGAAGTGAGGTGGGGGAGCTGTATGAAAATGGCAGGGGTGGGGGATACGTGATTCCTATAAAAACCTCGACATGGGACGGGGAGGGGGTCCCGTTCTAACGCCCGTTAGTGCCTGCAGTTTGGAACGGAGGACAAGTGGGTCATTGCTTGTTGTGAGTTGGTCTGTTCGACAGAGACACTGTACAGTGTCGGCCTGTTCACGGTCTGAACACAGGAGTTGGCAAGGAACAGTAGGAGAGCTGAGTGTGGGGTGAGGGTGGGTGGGGGGTGCAAATGTATAGAATGGGGTCGGGCTGGGCAGTTGGGGGCATGAAACAGCAAGGGGACCACGGCAGAGGGGTGAGAGAGGGCAGGGGTCAGGGCAGGGAGGTCAGAGGTCAGGGCGGGGAGGTCAGAGAGGACAGGGGTCAGGACAGGGGCGGTCAGAGAGGACACGGGTCAGGGCAGGGAGGTCAGGGGTCAGGGTGGGGGAGTGTCAGAGAGGGCAGGGGTCAGGGCAGGGAGGTCAGAGGGCAGAGCAGGGGGGTCAGAGAGGGCAGGGGTCAGGGCAGGGAGGTCAGAGGTCAGGGGAGGGGGTCAGAGAGGGAAGGGGTCAGGGCAGGGAGGTCAGGGCCTACTCGATTTCCAGGATGAGGTCATCGCCTTCGAGGTGCATGTCGCGGGTGACGTAGATCTTCTTGACGGTGCCTGACATTGGGGAGTTCACCACCGTCTCCATCTTCATGGCACTGAGCACACACAGCTGCTTCCCCTTCTCAATCCGGCTGCCCTCCTTCACCTTAATATCCAGCACCTTGCCTGGCATCGGAGCCCCGATCTGACCCTTCACATCCTTCAGCGCCTTCGGGTGGAAGTGCATCTCCTGTGGGACAGGAGGGCGACGGACAGCCAGACAGAGACGGAAAGGGAGAAGACAGGGATGGGGAGAGGGAGGGATTGAGAGGGGCAGAGCGAGAGAAAGGGAAGGAGAGAGGGATGGGGAGAGAGAGGGATGGAGAGAGAGAGGGATGGGGAGTTGAAGGGATGGGGAGAGGGAGGAATGGGGAGAAAAAGGGATGGGGAGAGGGACAGAGAGAGATAGGGAGAGAGGGATGGGAGAGAGAGGGATGGGAGAGAGAGGGATGGGAGAGAGAGGGATGGGAGAGAGACAGAGGGGGATGGGGACAGAGAGGGATGGAGAGAGAGAGGGATGGGGAGAGGGAGGGATGGAGAGAAAAAGGGATGGGGAGAAAAAGGGATGGGGAGAGGGACAGAGAGAGATAGGGAGAGAGGGATGGGGAGAGAGGGATGGGGACTTGAAGGGATGGGGAGAGGGAGGAATGGGGAGAGGGAGGAATGGGGAGAGAGAGAGAGATGGGGAGAGAGAGAGAGATGGGGAGAGGGAGAGAGATGGGGAGAGGGAGAGAGATGGGGAGAGGGAGGAATGGGGAGAGAGAGAGAGATGGGGAGAGGGAGAGAGATGGGGAGAGGGAGAGAGATGGGGAGAGGGAGGAATGGGGAGAGAGAGAGAGATGGGGAGAGGGAGAGAGATGGGGAGAGGGAGGAATGGGGAGAGAGAGAGAGATGGGGAGAGGGAGAGAGATGGGGAGAGGGAGAGAGATGGGGAGAGGGAGGAATGGGGAGAGGGAGGAATGGGGAGAGAGAGAGAGATGGGGAGAGGGAGAGAGATGGGGAGAGGGAGAGAGATGGGGAGAGGGAGGAATGGGGAGAGGGAGGAATGGGGAGAGGGAGGAATGGGGAGAGAGAGAGATGGGGAGAGGGAGAGAGATGGGGAGAGAGAGAGAGATGGGGAGAGGGAGAGAGATGGGGAGAGGGAGAGAGATGGGGAGAGGGAGGAATGGGGAGAGAGAGAGATGGGGAGAGGGAGAGAGATGGGGAGAGAGAGAGAGATGGGGAGAGGGAGAGAGATGGGGAGAGGGAGAGAGATGGGGAGAGGGAGGAATGGGGAGAGGGAGGAATGGGGAGAGGGAGAGAGATGGGGAGAGAGAGAGAGATGGGGAGAGGGAGGAATGGGGAGAGAGAGAGAGATGGGGAGAGGGAGAGAGATGGGGAGAGAGAGAGAGATGGGGAGAGAGAGAAATGGGGAGAGGGAGAGAGATGGGGAGAGAGAGGAATGGGGAGAGGGAGAGAGATGGGGAGAGAGAGAGAGATGGGGAGAGAGAGGAATGGGGAGAGGGAGGAATGGGGAGAGGGAGGAATGGGGAGAGGGATAGAGAGGAATGGAGAGGGACATAGAGGGATGGGGAAAGGGAGGGATGGGGACAGAGAGGGAAGGAGAGATCAAGAGGGGCAGAGCGAGAGAAAGGAAAGGGGAGAGGGATGGGGAGAGGGACAGAGAAGGATGGAGAGTGAGGAATGGCGAGAGGGACGAAGAGAGAGAGAAGGGGAGAAAGAGAGAGAGAGAGAGAGAGAGACCAAGAAGGGCAGAGTGAGAGAGAAAGGGAAGGAGAGATGAAGAGAGAGAGTGGAAGACGGACAGAGGGGGAAAGAGAGATGGAGTGGTGTAGGAGAGTGGGAGAGGGGGTGAAAGGGTTAGAGAGATGGAGCAAAGTCAGGGAGGAGAGTGAGACAGACAGACGAGAGAGAATTGGAGTGGGAGAGACAGAATAGGAGAGGGGGGGAGGGGGGTGAGGATCAGAGAGAGAGGGAGGGAGACAGAGAGGGAAGGAGAGAAAGAGGGAGTGTGTGGACGAGGGAGGGAGAAAGCGGAAGCAGAATGGTTAGTGTTCCGAACTGCCCTCACCTCCGCGCCCAACTTGAACCATGTCACCCCCAGGCGCCATTAGGAACACCGGCATTAGGGGCAGCTAGAGGCCATTCTGCCCCTCCAGCCTGTCCCACCATGCTGTAAATTCACGCCCGGTCAGAATGTGGCCTCAATTCTACCCCCTCTTTCTCTCGGGACAATAAATGCTCTGCCAAAGGACGAATAAAAAAGACCCACTTTCCGCCTGATCCCTGTGTCCTCCCGTTCCTCGAGGGAAGCACAGGGCCCAGGCGATGATACATTTAATGGTGGAGATTCCACACCAGTCTGGGAAAGCGAAATCCGAAGATTCACAATCGCAGGGGAGAATTCCGTTCCCCCCGCTCCCACTCGCGATGAATGAGATTGTGTCCATTCATCAAACCCCAGACAGAGGACCATCCTGCCTTGGCCTGTCCACTCGAGTGAAGACATTTATAGGTGTCTCTGAGGTTCCCCCTCCTCATGAGTCTAAAACACCCCAGTCAGTACAGCCCGAAACCGATCCAGTCTCTGTTCATACTTCAGTCCTGCCAACCCAAGGTTCACTCTGGGAAACCTTTCCTGTACTCCCTCATAGTGGTCCGACAGCGCGGCACTCCCTCGGTACTGACCCTCCGACAGTGCGGCACTCCCTCAGCACTGACCCTCCGACAGTGCGGCACTCCCTCAGCACTGACCCTCCGACAGTGCGGCACTCCCTCAGCACTGACCCTCCGACAGTGCGGCACTCCCTCAGCACTGACCCTCCGACAGTGCGGCACTCCCTCAGCACTGACCCTTTGACAGTGCGGCACTCCCTCAGCACTGACCCTTCGACAGTGCGGCACTCCCTCAGTACTGACCCTCCGACAGTGCGGCACTCCCTCAGCACTGACCCTCTGACAGCACAGCGCTCCCTCAGCACTGACCCTCTGAGAGGGCTGTTCTGATAGTGGTTTTAGTGCGCACTTTCTTTGCCAGGTGGACTCCTGCCCACAGTGAGACCGACTGGACTGCAGACAGTGATGATGCACTTTCTCCAGGGCGGGGGAGAATTGCCTGTTCCATGGTTGGGCACCAGGTGGCAGTGGAGCACCAGGACAGTGGTGCTCCTGTTCCCTGGAGAAGGGAGAGCGGTCTGTGAGCTGTTTCTCTGTCTTTGTCCGTGAGGTTTGAACCTGCTCTGAGCCCCAGCACCTCAACCCTCACCATGTCACTGCCTGTGGGCGGCATTCCTGTCTGTAAAACACACACTGAAACCCACCCAGGACGTCAGAAACACTCACAGACGGCTGCTTCTCACTGCGAGTGGGACATCTCACCTGGTGCAACATTGCAATTACAAATACAGGCCATGAATACAAGGGCAGGTGGCAGCCATTCAGCCCCTTTAACTGAATCTATCATTCTAGCAGAATTCGGCCAATTAGTGGCACATCCCCCCGCCCTGTTGAAAATTCTTTATCCATGATTTCTGATCTTTTCATAAACTCAGCTCTATACATGTCCCCAGGCCCCACACCCCCTCCCTATCTCTGTAACCCCCTCCAGCCCCTACACCCCCTCCCTATCTCTGTAACCCCCTCCAGCCCCTTACACCCCCTCCCTATCTCTGTCACCCCTCCAGCCCCTACACCCCCTCCCTATCTCTGTAACCCCCTCCAGCCCCTACACCCCCTCCCTATCTCTGTAACCCCCTCCAGCCCCTTACACCCCCTCCCTATCTCTGTCACCCCTCCAGTCCCTACACCCCCTCCCTATCTCTGTAACCCCCTCCAGCCCCTACACCCCTCCCTATCTCTGTAACCCCTCCAGCCCCTACACCCCCTCCCTATCTCTGTAACCCCTCCAGCCCTTACACCCCCTCCCTATCTCTGTCACCCCTCCAGCCCCTACACCCCCTCCCTATCTCTGTCACCCCTCCAGTCCCTACACCCCCTCCCTATCTCTGTAACCCCTCCAGCCCCACACCACCTCCCTATCTCTGTAACCCCTCCAGCCCCACACCCCCTCCCTATCTCTGTAACCCCCTCCAACCCCTACACCCCTACCCTATCTCTGTAACTCCCTCCAGCCCCTACACCCCCTCCATATCTCTGTAACCCCCTACACCCCCTCCCTATCTCTGTAACCCCTTCCAGCCCCTACACCCCCTCCCTATCTCTGTAACCCCCTCCAGCCCCTACTCAATGTGACAATGACTGATCTGTGTATATTCTCCATAAAGCTACCTTTGACCCATAATGCTGAAAGCTTTAGCTTAGACAGGAATGTATCTATTGCCGATCTGAAATTGGATTTAACTGGGATTATGTTGGTTCTCCCTCTCCAGCGACCAATCAGCTTCCTCCCCTGATCCCTGTTGTACCCTGCAATCAGTTCCCCTTCTGTCAAGATCCTGAGGTTTACCATAGACCATACGTTCGACTGGACCTGTCATTATTAACGCAGCCGACAACACCGGGTCAGAAGCTGGGAATACTGCGGTGAGTAACGCCCCTCCTCAGAACCGGTCCATCATCAACACATCAGGAGGGTGAGGGAACACTCCCCTCTCGCCCCTGGATGGAGGGGGGCAGCTCCAACAACACTCGAGAAGCTCGACACCATCCAGGACATAGCAGCCCCCACTCAACACCCCCCTCCCTCCCTCACCGGCGCTCAGTGTGTACCATCTACACGGTGCCCTGCAGTAATCCACCAAAGATCCTCAGGCAGCACCTTCCAAACCCACGACCACTTCCATCGGGAAGGACATGGGAACACCAGCCCTTGCATTTTTCCCCTCTGAGCCACCCACCGGTCACTGTTCTCCCGACCCTCGGTTTGAACTGCAGTCGGGCCTACATTCAGAGGAGGGTGTCGGAGCCTCTATTCCGCGCCCCCACCCCACGGCCCACTCACCTTCATAGCCTGAGTGTCCTTGACCAGCACTGAGCGAAGCTGACCGTTCATCTCAAAGAACACTTCCCTCTGCCCGGCCATGTTCAGGTCTCCCAGCGCGAGGGCTTTAATGTGGAGTGTCTTCCCTCTCTCCAGCTCAACCTGGGAAGGAAAGGTCACGTCAAACAACCTGCTGTGAGCATCCTGCACTTCCCTGGGTGTCCGGCTCCTGTGATGTGATTTGCTGTCTCTTCGAACGGCGATCTCTCCACCAATTTTGCATTGTTTCTCTCTCTTTGGCCACTATCGCAACTTCAACCCCATTTCCTTTTTTTTAAAAGAGTCATCAAGGCCGATAGTGTTGGAATCAGGCCCTTTGGCCCAAC
This sequence comes from Hemiscyllium ocellatum, assembly GCF_020745735.1. NCBI lineage: Eukaryota > Metazoa > Chordata > Chondrichthyes > Orectolobiformes > Hemiscylliidae > Hemiscyllium > Hemiscyllium ocellatum. The sequence continues at coordinate 11,403,259 of NC_083446.1, forward strand.
CTTTCCATGCTGTCCAGTGTTCACAACCAATCCAGTCCCTACCTATCCCATTCTGCTGCAAATGTTTCTCAAGTGACCGAGTTTCCCTCACCTCCACCACCACCTGCAAGAGAAAGTGGGGACTGCAGATGCTGGAGATCAGTGCCGAGAGCGCTGGAAAAGCGCAGCAGGTCAGGCAGCAGCCAAGGAGCAGGAGAGTCAACGTTTTGGGCATAAGCCCTTCCTCAGGAATGCGTCGACTCTCCTGCCCCTCGGATGCTGCCTGACCGGCTGTGCTTTTCCAGCGCCACACTGTTTGACTCCAACACGACTCATGCCAGTCAGTTGCCCTGGGTGTGAAAAGGATGACCTCTCTTTGGATCTCTCCCCTCTCACTTTCAGTCCATGATGTCTAGTTTCAGACATCTCCATCCTGGTGAAAAGCTACACGATTTATACCTTTTTCTGTTCACGACGGTGTCAATTCTGCTCTTCAGATACATGGACAATTTAGCACGGCCAATCCACCCGAACCTGCACATCCCTGGGCACTATGGGACAATTTAGCACGGCCAATCCACCCAAACCTGCACATCCCTGGGCACTATGGGACAATTTAGCATGGCCAATCCACCCTAACCTGCACATCCCTGGGCACTATGGGACAATTTAGCACGGCCAATCCACCCGAACCTGCACATCCCTGGGCACTATGGGACAATTTAACACGGCCAATCCACCCTAACCTGCACATCCCTGGGCACTATGGGACAATTTAACACGGCCAATCCACCCTAACCTGCACATCCCTGGGCACTATGGGACAATTTAACACGGCCAATCCACCCTAACCTGCACATCCCTGGGCACTATGGGACAATTTAACACGGCCAATCCACCCTAACCTGCACATGTTTGGACTGTGGGAGGGGGGAGGAAACCACGGGGAGAACGTGCAAACTCCACGCATTTGTTAGAATGCTGGAATCGAACCTAGTTCCCTTGCGCTGTGAGGCAGCGGTGCTAACCACTGAGCCACCGTACCACTGCCCCTCTTGGGATACTGACAACTGATAAACTCAGTTTAGTGCTGAGTATTTGTGGCACCCAGCACTCAGGCCACACAATGCAATGACGATCTCCAATAAGAGACAACCGAACCACCACTCCAGCTCGAGTCTCCACATAAACACAGTGGCTGCAGGAGCAGGTCAGAGGCTGGGAATACTGCGGGAAAATACTGCGGGAAAACCTGTCAGCCAGGCACAGGTCAGGAGGGCGTGGAGATATTCCCCACCTGGCCCGGCAACTTCCCCTCCGAGCCACTCCCCATCCCGACTTGGAAATGAATCACATCTTCCTCCACGGTCGCTGGGTCAGAACCCGGGAACTCTCTGCCCTGGGGCATTGTGGGTTCACCCACAGCACATGGACTGCAGTGATTCAAGATGGCGGCTCACCTCCCCCACCTTCTCAAGGTGGGGGGAGGAGCAAGAATGGGCAATGAATACAGCACCCACTTCATATGAACAAGAGCTGAGAGAGATGGAGGATGGTGACTTTATCTTGTATTGGATAAGACATGAACGCAGATTCTAAATAAACATATCACTCACTCTAATTGGTGTCTCCTCCAGTCCCAGCCTGCTCTTGCTAATGAAATCAAAATCTTCGCTTTAATGATGTGCTTCATGAATACACAATTTCTCCTCCTCCAATTGGTCGCTTGACTGACTTCCAGAGTGATTGGTGATTATTAAACCCCCCCAAAAGGGCCTCAGTCCTGGATCCCTCAATCCAGTGAACAGGTCAACACTCTTAATGTCATCTCACCCTCAGATACAGAGTAAAACTCCCTCTACACTGTTCCCCCATCAAACACTCCCCAGGACAGGGATAGCACGGGGTTAGATACAGAGTAAAGCTCCCTCTACACTGTTCCCCCATCAAACACTCCCCAGGACAGGGACAGCACAGGGTTAGATACAGAGTAAAGCTCCCTCTACGCTGTCTCCCATCAAACACTCCCCAGGACACGGCCACAGGCCTGGGGCAGCACGGTGGCACAGTGGTTAGCACTGCTGCCTCACAGCCCCTGAGACCCAGGTTCAATTCCCGCCTCAGGCGACTGACTGTGTGGAGTTTGCACGTTCTCCCCGTGTCTGTGTGGGTTTCCTCCGGGTGCTCCGGTTTCCTCCCACAGTCACAAAGATGTGCGGGTCAGGTGAATTGGCCAGGCTAAATTGCCCGTAGTGTTAGGTAAGGGGTAAATGTAGGGGAATGGGTGGGTTGCGGGTCGGTGTGGACTTGTTGGGCCGAAGGGCCTGTTGCCACACTGTGAGTACTCTAATCTAAGGACAGGGACAGCAGGGTGTTAGATACAGAGTAATGGTCACTCTTCGAGACTGTGAGTCAATCCCCTGTGCGTGGCTCGACAAGCCTGGAGAAAGTGGGAAAATATCACTTGTGCTTCCGTTTCTGTGTGTGCCAACTGTCTGGGGTTTTCCTGCCAGTTCCAAGTGTAAATCACAAAACCCTTCTTTTAAAAAGGGTTAGCTGTTAACAATGGTGATAGCTGGACAATATGCTGAAGGTGTTAGCCCCCTGTGTTCTCTGTCTATAACCTGATGTTTAGATTGTTTCTAATCTAAAAAGTGAGATAACAGTTTTACATAAATTCCTGCAGTGTTTGAGCTCAGAGTTCTACATGACTGTGTGCAGTTTTTGAGCAAAGTGCAATGTAACCCTGCAAGTACAAATTCACCCCACAGAATATATGTGTGCATGTGGGTCTTTGTGTGTGTGTGTATGGGTCTGTCTGTCTGTCTGGGGTGGGGTGTGTGTGTGTGTGTGTCTGTCTGGGGTGGGGTGTGTGTGTGTGTGTGTGTGTCTGTCTGTCTGGGGTGGGGTGTGTGTGTGTGTGTGTCTGTCTGTCTGTCTGGGGTATGGTGTGTGTGTGTGTGTGTGTCTGTCTGGGGTGGGGTGTGTGTGTGTGTGTGTGTCTGAGGTGGGGTGTGTGTGTGTGTGTCTGTCTGTCTGGGGTGGGGTGTGTGTGTGTGTGTGTGTGTCTGAGGTGGGGTGTGTGTGTGTCTGTCTGTCTGTCTGAGGTGGGGTGTGTGTGTGTGTGTGTGTCTGTCTGGGGTGGGGTGTATGTATGTGAGTGTGTGTGTGTGTATGTGAGTGTGTATGTGTGTAGTGCATTGGTGATCACCTGTAATGTGACATGACCCAAGGTCCTGGTTGAGGCCCTCCCTATGGGTACCGAACTTAGCTATCAGCCTCTGCTCGGCCACTTTCCTCTGCTGCCTGTCCCGAAGTCCACCTTGGAGGATGGTCACCCGAAGGTCCGAGGCTGTATGTCCTGGACCACAGGAAAGTGGCCGAGCAGAGGCTGATAGCTAAGTTCGGTACCCATAGGGAGGGCCTCAACCAGGACCTTGGGTCATGTCACATTACAGGTGATCACCATTGCACTACACACACACACACACACACACTCACACACGGACACAGGTACACACAGACGCGCACATAGACACCCACACATACGCGTATAGACACACACACTCCCACACGCACCCCCTCACAGACTTAAGACACTCTGCACTCACTACACACACACACACACACACACACACACACACACACACACACACACACACACACACACACACACAAAAACCCACATGCACACATATATTTTGTGGGGTGAATTTGTACTTGCAGAGTTACATTGCACTTTGCTCAAAAACTGCACACAGTCATGTAGAACTCTGAACTCAAACACTGCAGGAATTTATGTAAAACTGTTACCTCACTTTTTAGATTAGAAACAATCTAAACATCAGGTTATAGACAGAGAACACAGGGGGCTAACACCTTCAACATATTGTCTAGCTATCACCATTGTTAACAGCTAACCCGAGAATGCAACTTTTTAAAAAGAAGGGTTTTGTGATTTACACATGAAAGAAGTGAAACTATCACTGTATTCTAACAGATGAAAGGCTTAACAGACAATCAATGTTTCAATGTATAATTTCAGTTACATCACACTGCAAATGTTTGCTATAAATTCTGTGTTACCATCGAGCCCTCCACAACCACCTGATGAAGGAGCATCGCTCCGAAAGCTAGTGTGCTTCCAATGAAACCTGTTGGACTGTAACCTGGTGTTGTGTGATTTGTAACTTTGTCCACCCCAGTCCAACATTGGCATCTCCAAATCCTGAATTCAATGTTTTCACATTTTCACACAAGCTGTCCACTGCAATCCCTGAATCCCTCAGCAGTGTCCCGGGAATTGTGGTGAGATGGGAAAAGGGAGCTAAGGGGCAACTTTTTCACGCAGAGGGTGGTACACGTGTGGAATGTGCTGTCAGAGGAAGTGGTGACAACATTTAAGAGGCATCTGGATGGGGACATGGGGAGAGTCGAAGGGTGTGTTGCTGGAAAAGCACAGGCAACTTCCGAGGAGCAGGAGAGTCAGCGTTTTGGGCATAAGCCTTTCATCAGGAAGGTGGGGGGGAAGGTGGCGCCGAGAGGTAAATTGGGAGCTGGGGTGGCGGGAGTGAGGGAGCTGGCAAGGCGATTGGTCAATGCAGCGGTTGGGTGATGGTGATTGGTTGGAGTGGAGGGTGGAGCGCAGAGCTGGGAAGGAAGATGGACAGTGAGGACAGTTAAAGAGGGCGGAGGGGGAGTTGGATAGTTGGATCAGGGAGGAGGTGGGGGGATGGGGGAGGGGAGATGAGGAAACCAGCGATGCCTCCTCCCTTCCCTCCATCCAAGGCCCCAAAGGATCTTTCCACGCCTCATCGACTGTGTCCGTTGCTCTCGATGAGGTCTCCTCTACATTGGACAGACATGACGCCAACTGGTGGAACGTTTCAAAGAACATCTCTGGGACACACGCACCAAACAACCCCACCGCCATTTGGCCGACCACTTCAATTCCCCCTCCCCCTCCCCCAAGGACACACAAGTCCTCCACCGCCAAACCCTCACCAACTGACCCCTGGAGGACGGACGCCTCACCTTCTGCCTTGGGACCTCCCAATCACGCGGCATCAACATCGACTTCACCAGCTCCCTCATCTCCCCTCGCCCCCTCCCTCCCCCGCAGATCCAACCCTCCAATGCCCCCTCCGCCCTCTTGAACTGTCCTTCCTGTCCACCTTCCTTCCCACCTCCACCCTCCACTCTCCACTCCTACCTACCACCATCATCCCAACCCCCCACTACCTACATTGACCTATCGCCTCCCCAGCTACCTCACCCCCAGCCCCACCCTCTCATTTATCTCTCAGCCCCCTTCACTCCCACATTCCTGATGAAGGGCTGATGCCCGAAACGTCAATTCTCCTGCTCCTCGGATGCAGCTGTGTTTTTCCAGCACCACACCCGTGGACTCTGACCTCCAGCATCTGCACTTTCTCCACCGGGTGTATGGACAGGAAGGGGTTGGTAAGGTGGGAGTGGATATGGACCAAATGCTGGCAAATGGGCTGGTTAATGTAGGATATCTGGACGAGACGGGCCGAAGGGTCTGCTTCCGTGCTGTCCAACTCTAAATCCAATTGGGAATTCTGTCCTCTGAGTAACTAAAATACTGGCCCATGAACCAATGAGGAAAAGAGTTGCAGACAGCTGTGTCTAGGTCAGAGCCAGTGGGGCTGAATGGCCTCAGGGCTGCTGGCTCCGTTGTTGCTGGTCCCTCACCTGGAACATCTCGGCGATTTTGGGTCCCTCTAGGAAGAGGCGAGTGTTGAGGCACTCAACGGGTCCAAACTGAGCGGTGAAGTCCTTGAAGTCATCGAAGACTTTGGGATACATGGCGGCTGACATGACGTCCTCTGGCGTGATCTCGTCCACATGCCTGGCCCGGAGCTCCCTCTCCAGCTCCTCAAAATCCAGGGGCGAGAGGGAGGCTCCCGGGCGGCCCTCAATGCGGGGCAGGTCCTTCAGCACCTGAGGGAGGGAACACAAAAACACTCAGAGGGTCCCAGCTAGCATCAGATCAGAAACACAGCAGGTTCCAGAGAAACTCTCACAGCGAGAGAGACAGAGACAGAGAGAGAGAGAGAGACCCAGGGGGAGAGAGAGAGAGAGAGAGACAGAGAGAGACAGAGAGAGAGAGACCCAGGAAGAGAGAGAGCGAGAGAGACAGAGAGAGAGAGACCCAGCGAGAGAGAGACCCAGCGAGAGAGAGAGCGAGACCCAGGGAGAGAGAGAGAGAGAGAGAGAGACCCGGGGGAGAGAGAGAGAGAGAGAGAGAGAGACAGAGACAGAGAGAGAGCGAGAGAGAGAGTGAGACCCAGGGAGAGAGAGAGAGAGAGAGAGAGAGAGAGACCCAGTGACAGACAGAGAGAGTGAGAGAGAGAGAGCGAGAGAGACCCAGGGAGAGAGAGAGAGAGAGAGAGAGAGACCCAGGGAGAGAGAGCGAGGGAGAAAGAGAGACCCAGGGGGAGAGAGAGAGACCCAGTGACAGACAGAGAGCGAGAGAGAGAGAGAGAGAGAGAGAGAGAGAGAGAGAGAGAGAGAGACACCCAGGTGGAGAGAGAGAGAGAGAGAGATCCAGTGACAGACAGAGAGAGTGAGAGAGAGACCCAGTGGTAGACAGAGAGCGAGAGAGAGAGAGCGAGAGAGAGACCCAGTGACAGACAGCGAGAGAGAAAGAGAGAGAGAGAGAGAGAGACCTAGTGACAGACAGAGAGCGAGAGAGAGACCCAGTGAGAAAGTGAGAGAGAGAGACCCAGTGACAGACAGAGAGAGACCCAGTGACAGACAGAGAGCAAGAGAGAGAGAAAGAGAGAGAGTGAGACCCAGTAACAGACAGCGAGACAGAGAGACACCCAGGGAGAGACAGAGAAAGAGAGTGAGTGAGAAGAGAGAGACTGAGGGACAGAGAGAGAGAAAGAGAGAGACCCAGGGGGACACACACTCTCACACACTCACCACAACACACACGCACATACACACTCTCTCACACAGCCCTTACACACTCACACACAAACCCCCCCCCACACACACACACACACACCCTCACACAGCCCTCATACTCTCTCCCACACACTCCCTCACACACGCAGACACACACACTCACGCTCTCACACTGCCCTCACAAGGGCTGTTACCGCCACCAATGTATTATCAGCCACTAACGGTGCCCATGAGGAGCGATTCATGCCCCTGTGTGTGCCCTTCACCCAGTCCCCTGTCTGCCCTACTGCTGTTCTCTCTCTCTCTCTGGGCACCATCCCTACCTGTCGTTTACTCCTCCCTCCCACCCCAGCGTCCGCATATATGCCAACATTTTCCTAGCGACAATCAGTTCAGAGGAAGGGTCACTCGAGAACTCTGCTTTCTCTCTCTGCAGATGCTGCCAGACCTGCTGAGTTTTTCTATCAATTGCTGTTCTTGTCTGAAAGGCAGGAATGCCCAATTTCAATGTTTTCCACCAGAGCAAAGGATCCTGACGACCAATAGGGAATTCTAAGAGATGGGAACAGGAGCAGGCCATTCTGCCCCTCCTCAGCCATTCAATAGGATGGTGGCTGATCCGATATTCCTGCCCTTCCCCGTCACCCTTGATTCCCTGACTGATCACCAATCTATCACAGCCTTGAATATACTCACGGGATCGACTCCCGCAGCACACTGTGGCAATGAGTCCCAAAATCCCTCAGGGAGAGGACATTGCTCCTCATCTTTGGGACAGCACAGTGGCTCAGTGGTTAGCACTGCTGCCCCTCAACGCCACGGACCCAGGTTCGACTCCAGCCTCGGGGCAACTGTCTGTGTGGGTTTCCTCCCACAGTCCAAAGATAAGCAGGTTAGGGTGGATTGGCCGTGCTAAATTGTCCCATAGTGCCCAGGGATGTGCAGGTTAGGGTGGATTGGCTGTACTAAATTGCCCCATAGTGCCCAGGGATGTGCAGGTTAGGGTGGATTGGCCGTGCTAAATTGTCCCATAGTGCCCAGGGATGTGCAGGTTAGGGTGGATTGGCCGTGCTAAATTGTCCCATAGTGCCCAGGGATGTGCAGGTTAGGGTGGATTGGCCGTGCTAAATTGTCCCATAGTGTCCAGGGATGTGCAGGTTAGGGTGGATTGGCCGTGCTAAATTGTCCCATAGTGCCCAGGGATGTGCAGGTTAGGGTGGATTGGCCGTGCTAAATTGTCCCATAGTGCCCAGGGATGTGCAGGTTAGGGTGGATTGGCCGTGCTAAATTGTCCCATAGTGTCCAGGGATGTGCGGGTTAGGGTGGGACTGACCGTGCTAAATTGTCCCATAGTGCCCAGGGATGTGCAGGTTAGGGTGGGACTGGCCAGGCTAAATTGTCCCATCGTGTTGGGTGCATTAGTGAGGGGTAAATACAGGGTGGGGGAATGGGTCTTGTTGGGTTACTCTGCGCGGGGCCGGTGTGGACTTATTGGGCCGAAGGGCCTGTATCTAATCTGAAGTGGCCCCCTCCCTTTATTGTGAGACTGTGCCCTCTGGTCCTCGACCCTCCCATGAGGGGGAAGCATCCTCTCAGCATTGACCCTGTCAAGCCCCTTGAGAATCTGCTATGATTCAATGAGATCACCTCGTGTGCTTCTAGACTCCAGAGAGTCTAGTCCCAACCTGTTTACTCTTTGTTGTTAAGGCAGGGATCATCCCAGTGAATCTCCTCGGAGCTACCTCCCTTAAATAAGACAGACCGGGCACCTCAAACTGCCAAGGAACTCAAACTGACAGAGACATGTCTCTCTCATCGGTTGGGAGCGGGTCCCAGTGTGGCTTCCAGTCATCAGGCCGCACTACAACACCTCAAAATGGCTGCCTCTGCACTCGGGACGGTTCTGCACCTGCCACCCGGTCACCGGAACGCATCTGAGGGCCTGCCCTTGGCTCTGAGCCTTGCAGACGCAGGGCTGCGGCCTGTACGCTGGTGGCCAGGCTCAGATGATGCTGTTGCCGTCCAAAAAGCCAGACACAGGGACTGTGTATCTGGCAGGCGGTGGGGGGCAGTGACCTTCCGCTGAGAGATCACGCGAGCGGATTCGCCGAAATTTGATTGGTTCGGGCTCCAGCACCGCTACGATCTCAGTGAATGGTGGGGTTGAAATGAGTTGAATCCTACGCGCTGTCCCGGGCTCGATGAACTTCCTCCAAGAGTCTTTGATCTGACTGACTGACTCCCTCTGTCCCAATGTCCACAACATTTTGAGGGAGACAGATTTAGATTTTCACGACCATTTGTGTCAATCCTGATGTGATTCCAACCACCCTCCCACCCAAACCTCTCTGGAAAAGCCGGCTTTCAATCTTAATGCCATGTTCCCCGCACATTGTGGAATCCCTTCCAACAGCACAATGAGGAAATAATTCCTTGGTTCCCTCATGATTTATCTATTAACGGGATGTGGGTGTCGCTGGCCCAACATTTTCTGCCCCTTGAGAAAGAGGGTGGCAAGCCGCCATCTTGAACTGAAGTGGGTTCCATGTGCTGTGGGTCGACCCACAATGCCCTGAGGGAGGGAGACCAGGATTCTGACCCAGCCACATGGAAGGAACGGGGGGAGGGGGGGTGATATATTTCCGAATGGAATGGCTCGGAAGGAGAATGGGAGGTGTCGGAGGTCCCATGTATAGGCCAGACGAGTGGAATGGCGTTGCCCCACGAAGCAGAAGAGCGGTGGCCGTTCGGCCCCTCCGGCCCTGCTCTGCCAATCAATGGCTGATCTCATCTCGGTCTCAACTCTACTCTCTTGCCCCCACTCCCTTTAACCCGTTACTGTTTAAACGTCTGTCCGTCCCCTCACATTTACTCAGTACCCATCTCCCCACACACTCTGGGGACAGGGGGGAGGGCGAGTGGATTCCACAGATTCACCCCGCTTTGAAAGATTCCTCCCCACATCTGTGTTAAAGCCTGAAACGATCACCTCTCATTCTAGTTTGTTCCCCATGTGAGGAAACATCCTAATATTGTACAGACCTCCATTGGATCATTCTCTTGTTCCCATAAACACGAGGGAGCATTGGCTTAAACTGCTCCATCTCTCTACATAAGGAGCATTCACCCGCTGCCCGTGTTCAATCCTTTTAACGTTTTAATCACCTCAGTCAGATCACATTTCTCAATCCAATCAGAACCTCTCAATACGAGGGTCAGAAACCGACTCCCTCAGACAGAGGGAGGGAGGAGAGAGAGGGAGATGGAGAGGGAGGGAAGAAGGGAGAAAGAGGAGGAGAGAGAGAGAGAGAGAGAGGAGGAGGCAGAAAAGGAATGTGAGAGAGATGGAGATTGAGGGATGGGAAGAGAGAGAGACTGAGGGATGGAGAGTGGAGGAAGGAGAGAGAGAAAGGGAGGGAAGGAGACATAGAGGGAGGGAGGGAGAGAGATGGAGAGGAAGGGAAGGAGGGAGAGAGGAAGGGAAAGGGGCAGACAGAGTGAGGGAGAGAGAAAGAAATGGACAAGGAAGGAGGGAAGGAAAGAGAGCCGAAGGTAAGGAGAGAGAGAGAGACATGGAGAGAGAGAGAGGGGAAGAGAGAGAGGAAGGTAAAGAGAGGGAGAGAAATGGAGAGGGTGGGAGAGGGGAGGAGGGGAAGGGGAGAGAGAGGAAGGGAAAGGGAGAGAAGGGGAGAGAGAGGAAGGGAAAGGGAGAGAAGGGGAGAGAGAGGAAGAAAGGGGTGTGTGAGAGGGTGATAGGGAGAAAAAGAGAGGGAGGGAGAGGGAAAGGAAGGGAGGAGAGAGATGGAGAGAAAGGGAGATGGAGAGAGTGGGACAGGGAGGAGGAGAGAGGGGGGGAGAGAAAGAGTGAGGGAAAGAGGAGGAAGGAAAGAGAGTTTGTGAGAGAGGTAGGGAGAGCGAGAGAAAGGGGGAGGGAGAGGTGGGGGGGTTAGGGAGGGAGAGAGAGAGAGAGAGAGAGAGAGAGAGAGAGAGACAGAGAGACAGAGAGGGAGAGAGAGACAGAGAGAGAGGGAGAGAGGGAGACAGAGAGAGAGACACACAGAGAGAGAGGGAGAGAGAGAGAGA